>NW_027437365.1:7500-10594 GCF_033239565.1 Halichoeres trimaculatus
AAACCTAACCATAACCCTGACCCTGACCCTTACCCTAACCCTAACCCTAACCCTTATCCTGACCCTAACCCTAAACCTAACCCTAACGCTTAGCCTAACCCTGACCCTGAACCTAACCCTAACCCTTATCCTGACCCTTATCCTGACCCTAACCCTAAACCTAACCCTGACCCTAACCCTAACCCTAACTAACCTAACCCTAACCCTAACCCTAACCTAACCCTAACCAAACCTTAACCCTAACCCTAACCCAACCCTAACCCTAACCCAACTATCCCTAAACCTAACCATAACCCTGACCCTAACCCTAACCCTTACCCTAACCCATTTTTATGAAAACATAACCCTAACTCCTCCCTACACCCTAAACTGAATCATTTGAACTTGAGGCCTAAACCAAACCAGTCACACCAAGTTTATAACCTAACCCTAAAATAACCCATTTTTATGAGTATACAACCCTTACCTAGTCCCAGACCCTAAAATTAACCATTTGCACTCGAGGCCTAAACCGAACAGGTCGCACCAAGTTCATAATCAATGCCGGAAAAACCTTAACCCAAAACTAACCCCTAAGCTTAACCAAATTTGGGACCTTTATGAAAATTTAACCATAACCCAGCCCTTGACCCTAAACTGAACCATTTGAACTTGAGGCCTAAACCGAACCAGTCACACCTAGTTTATAATCTAACCCTAAAATAACCTTTTTTTATGAATATACAACCATTACATAGTCCCAGACCCCGAACTTAACCATTTTATCTTGAGGCCCAAACCATACCAGTCACACCAAGTTCATAATCTGTATCTGAAAAACCTTAACCCTAAACTTACCCCTAAGCTTAACCAAATTTGGGATCTTTATGAAAATTGAACCATAATCCAGCCCTTGACCCTAAACTCAACCATTTGAACTTGAAGCCTTTTGCACTTAAAAATATGAACCCAAAACATGAAAACCATATCCCACCATCTGCCCCCCCCAAAACCCCCCCCCCACCCCCAACACCAGCACCACATACATGTACACACAAAGACACACACATCTCTCCACACACGCTCCTTCATCTCCCTCCCTCTCACCTCTAACTGCTCCATTTCCAAAGAGGGTCAAGGTTATTGACAAGGAACCATGGATAGACAATACGCGCCGGCCCGTGCAAGCCCTTGACATTCCCATTCAACCGGCCAGTCGATTGATGAACCGGGGGGTGTCACTGTAAATTTCCCCAACCTAACCCTAATCCAAACCCCAGGTCTAAACCTAACCCTAACCTGGGTTCACTTTAACCTAGCCCTAAGCTGGACCCTAAGCCGAACCCACGCCGGATCACCGCTCGCTCCAGGTACACCGACTCAAAACTCGCACCTTGCTCTCCACCGTGTCCTGGGGACCCCACCCCATACCTGTGCCTTGCTCTCCACCGGGTCCCGGGGAGCCCAAACTTAAGCCCCCTCCGCCGACTACACCAATTAGCCCGTCCCATCGGAACGCCGCGCCCCTGGTAGGATGACGCCATTTTTAAGAAAAATAGGTTTTTAACATTCCAGAGCCCAGCTCAAAGCCAGCCTCCGGCCTTGCGGACTTTGTTTTAAAACCCATTAGCTGCTCACGGTCAGCACCGGCCCCTGTCGTGCTCCTGAACCCCGATTTGAAAGCCGACCACCCTCTAAACCTACCAGGATATCGGATGCCAAGAAACCTAAAACCCACAAGGGTGACATGTAAGGGCAAGTAACAGAACCAAACATGACCGGAGAGTTTAGCCGACAGGCGCCGGCCAGTGCATTGCCTCTGACTCCCCATGTCAACCACCCCAGTCGTTGGACGGGTGTGGGGGGAGTTATCGTGCTACTCTTTTCTACCCTAACCTAACACACACATCTCTCCACACACGCTCCTTCATCTCCCTCCCTCTCACCTCTAACTGTTTCATTTCCAAAGAGGGTCAAGGTTATTGACAAGGAACCATGGATAGACAATACGCGCCGGCCCGTGCAAGCCCTTGACATTCCCATTCAACCGGCCAGTCGATTGATGAACCGGGGGGTGTCACTGTAAATTTCCCCTAACCTAACCCTAACCCTAACCCTAACCCTAACCCAACCCTAACCCTAACCCTAACCCTAACCCTAACCCTAACACACACATCTCTCCACACACGCTCCTTCATCTCCCTCCCTCTCACCTCTAACTGCTCCATTTCCAAAGAGGGTCAAGGTTATTGACAAGGAACCATGGATAGACAATACGCGCCGGCCCGTGCAAGCCCTTGACATTCCCATTCAACCGGCCAGTCGATTGATGAACCGGGGGGTGTCACTGTAAATTTCCCCTAACCCTAACCCTAACCCTAACCCTAACCCTAACCCCCCCCCTAACCCTAACCCTAACCCTAACCCTAACCCTTACCCTAACCCTAACCCTAACCCTAACCCTTCACCCCTAACCCTAACCCTTAACCCCTAACCCCTAACCCTAACCCTAACCCTAATTTTCAGAACCCGCCCCAACCCCAACCTGGACCCGTGGTGACCTGGATGGCGTGTGCATGATCACGCCATCCTTCGGATGGCGTGATCCAAAATTTTCCCTCCCCTAACCCTAAACCCTGAAGGTTTGTAGCTCTGATACATGAAGAGAGTGACGATCAGCCTGGTGAGCAGGCTAACCCTAACCCTAACCCTAACCCTAACCCTAACAGCAGAAAAACCCTAACCCTAACCCTAACCCTAACCCTAACCTAACCCTAACCCTAACCCTAACCCTAACCCCTAACCCTAACCCTAACCCCAACCCCTAACCCTAACCCTAACCCCTAACCCTAACCCTAACCCCTAACCCTAACCCTAACCAATCCCCCAATTGTCCTAACCCTAACCCTAACCGTCTGACCCTGGGCCCCATGCATCTCATTAGTTCATATTCATGTTCCCCCCAACCCTAAAATTTCATGGTTCCCCAGACCTTTCTTCAGCAAACCAAAAAACTACAGTTTAAACCAGATTAAAACATCTTTATTTCATCAGATAAAATATAACTTTTCAAAAATCTTAAACACAGTTCTAAAATTCAATAAATACTTACTAA
>NW_027437366.1:0-5000 GCF_033239565.1 Halichoeres trimaculatus
GGGCGGGGCCTGTCTCTGTGATTTGGATTTAAATGGAAACAAGCAGGAGAAAGCTCTTCAGAGAAGCATTCTTTGTGGTTTCCATCTGAATCACAGATTTTGAAAATGAATGTAACCAGCAGAAGAAAGGTCCTCAGAGTCTGAGGAGAGTTCTCATCGGGTCTGCGCCAGTTTCACAGATAAATGGCAGAGGGACAGACACCTGCACCGTGTCCAATGTAGATGATGAAACATTTTCAATTTGCAGGACCACAATCAGAATCAGAATCATTTATTAACGGCCACACAACAGAGTTGGTGGAATTTGTCTTCGGTACAGCACTTCATGCTCCACATTCTCCAGTGTCAGTCACTTTGCAGGAACAGCAGCCGCGTTTCCACCAAGCAGTCCGGGTCAGTTCGTCTCGGTACGGCGCGGTTTTTGCGGCGTTTCCACTGACTCATTCCGGGACAGATCCCTAAAAGCCGAGACGAGCCGTCCCACTTTCTTGGGACCCTTTCGTATGGGTGCCAGACTGAACCGATCTGCTCTCGGAAGGTGGAGCTACAACACTGCAGACGCATTAGTTGAAAAACGGTAAGACATCAGATTTGTTTATTGCTGTTTTCGGTATTTTGTTTTGCGTTTGTGGTCTTATGATTGTAGTGGTGTGAAAGTGGCTTTTGGAGGACACCAGCAGGGGGCACAAAGAATGATGGGGGATGACACCGCCCATCCTCAGTCAGTAAAATACAGACAAGCTGAGGAGTGCATCGTGTGTGTCTTTTATTCATTCAAACTCCCCTTTTCCAGGTACAGACTTGTGATAAGTGTTATTAGGGTTATTTAGTATTCTGTGTTTCCTCAAAGTTAGAAGTTTAACTGCCTCATGGACAAGTTGTGCGTAACACTTAGCATGTTAGCCGTAACTGTAACTAACCCCCTAACCCTAGGGTTGGACACATTGGAGGGAAAACCGGCAGGAGCCCGAGGACCTGTCTAACGCTGCTTGCAGCTTTAAATAAGTTCTGAGGCCTGAGCTGAGGACGCCTTCTAGCAAGAGCTAGAGGGTGTCCTTGGCCTGTGGCCAAGGACACTATTGTTCCTGCTGCGTTTCTTTCTTATTAGGGTCCGAGGCCTGAGCAGAGAGCCTTCTAGCAAGCTAGAAGGCTCTCTGCCTTTGGCGGGGGGCACTATTGTCTTTCGTCCGTTCCTTTTTAGGGTCCGAGGCCTGAGCTGAGGACACCTTCTAGCTCTTGCTATTGTTCCTGCTGCGTTTCTTTTTTCTTCTTCCCTCCTCCGGTGAATTGCTTATGAGAACCCCTAAACATGCTCAAAAACTCACCAAAATTGGCACACAGGTTCTATGCATCCAAAATGTTTGTTTAATACCAAACATGACCCCCGACTATCCCATAATAATCTTTCTAGAGCCAAAAAAAAACTCTAAAAAATACATTAGGGTTAGGGTTAGGGTTAGGGTTAGTTAGGGTTAGGGTTAGGGTTAGGGTTAGGGTTAGGGGGTTGGGGGCCTGGGGGGGTAGGGGTAGGTTAGGGTTAGGGTTAGGGTTAGTTAGGGTTAGGGGGTTGGGGCTAGGGGGGGGTAGGGGTAGGTTAGGGTAAAAAAGAGTAGCACGATAACTCCCCCCACACCCGTCCAACGACTGGGGTGGTTGACATGGGGAGTCAGAGGCAATGCACAGGCC
Organism: Halichoeres trimaculatus; assembly: GCF_033239565.1. Lineage (NCBI taxonomy): Eukaryota > Metazoa > Chordata > Actinopteri > Labriformes > Labridae > Halichoeres > Halichoeres trimaculatus. The sequence goes on from NW_027437366.1 coordinate 1,687, forward strand.
GGCGCCTGTCGGCTAAACTCTCCGGTCATGTTTGGTTCTGTTACTTGCCCTTACATGTCACCCTTGTGGGTTTTAGGTTTCTTGGAATACGATATGCTGGTAGGTTTAGAGGGTGGTCGGCTTTCAAGTCGGGTTCAGGAGCATGATAGGGGCCGGTGCCTGCCGTGAACAGCTAATGGGTTTTAAAACAAAGTCCGCAAGGCTGGAGGCTGGCTTTGAGCTGGGCTCTGGAATGTTAAAACCTATTTTTCTTAAAAATGGCGTCATCCTACCAGGGGCGCGGCGTTCCAATCGGACGGGCTAATTGGTGTAGTCTGTGGAGGGGGCTTAAGTTTGGGCTCCCCGGGACCCGGTGGAGAGCAAGGCACAGGTATTGGGTGGGGTCCCTAGGACCCGGTGGAGAGCAAGGTGCGAGTTTTGAGTCGGTTAGGGTTAGGGTTAGGGTTAGGGTTAGGGTTAGGGTTAGGTTAGGGTTAGGGTTAGGGTTAGGGTTAGGGTTAGGGTTAGTTAGGGTTAGGGTTAGGGTTAGGGTTAGGGTTAGGTTAGGGTTAGGGTTAGGGTTAGGGTTAGGGTTAGGGTTAGGTTAGGGTTAGGGTTAGGGTTAGGGTTAGGGTTAGTTAGGGTTAGGGTTAGGGTTAGGGTTAGGGTTAGGGTTAGGTTAGGGTTAGGGTTAGGGTTAGGGTTAGGGTTAGGTTAGGGTTAGGGTTAGGGTTAGGGTTAGGGTTAGGTTAGGGTTAGGGTTAGGGTTAGGGTTAGGGTTAGGTTAGGGTTAGGGTTAGGGTTAGTTAGGGTTAGGGTTAGGGTTAGGGTTAGGGTTAGGGGTTAGGGTTAGTTAGGGTTAGGGTTAGGGTTAGGGTTAGGGTTAGTTAGGGTTAGGGTTAGGGTTAGGGTTAGGGTTAGGGTTAGGGTTAGGGTTAGGTTAGGGTTAGGGTTAGGGTTAGGGTTAGGGTTAGGGTTAGGTTAGGGTTAGGGTTAGGGTTAGGGTTAGGGGTTAGGGGTTAGGGGTTAGGGTTAGGGTTAGGGTTAGGGTTAGGTTAGGGTTAGGGTTAGGGTTAGGGTTAGGGTTAGGTTAGGCTAGGGTTAGGGTTAGGGTTAGGGTTAGGTTAGGGTTAGGGTTAGGGTTAGGGTTAGGGTTAGGTTAGGGTTAGGGTTAGGGTTAGGGTTAGGGTTAGGGTTAGGTTAGGGTTAGGGTTAGGGTTAGGGTTAGGGTTAGGGTTAGGGGTTAGGGTTAGGGTTAGGGTTAGGGTTAGGGTTAGGGTTAGGTTAGGGTTAGGGTTAGGGTTAGGGTTAGGGTTAGGGTTAGGTTAGGGTTAGGGTTAGGGTTAGGGTTAGGGTTAGGGTTAGGGTTAGGGTTAGGTTAGGGTTAGGGTTAGGGTTAGGGTTAGGGTTAGGGTTAGGGTTAGTTAGGGTTAGGGTTAGGGTTAGGGTTAGGGTTAGGGTTAGGGTTTAGGGTTAGGGTTAGGGTTAGGGTTAGTTAGGGTTAGGGTTAGGGTTAGGGTTAGGGTTAGGGTTAGGGTTAGGGTTAGGTTAGGGTTAGGGTTAGGGTTAGGGTTAGGGTTAGGGTTAGGGTTAGGGTTAGGGTTAGGGTTAGGGTTAGGGTTAGGGTTAGGGTTAGGGTTAGGGTTAGGGTTAGGGTTAGGTTAGGTTAGGGTTAGGGTTAGGGTTAGGGTTAGGGTTAGGGTTAGGGTTAGGGTTAGGGTTAGGGTTAGGGTTAGGTTAGGTTAGGGTTAGGGTTAGGGTTAGGGTTAGGGTTAGGGTTAGGGTTAGGGTTAGGGTTAGGGTTAGGGTTAGGGTTAGGGTTAGGGTTAGGGTTAGGGTTAGGGTTAGGGTTAGGGTTAGGGTTAGGGTTAGGGTTAGGGTTAGGGTTAGGGTTAGGGTTAGGGTTAGGGTTAGGGTTAGGGTTAGGGTTAGGGTTAGGGTTAGGGTTAGGGTTAGGGTTAGGGTTAGGGTTAGGGTTAGGGTTAGGGTTAGGGTTAGGGTTAGGGTTAGGGTTAGGGTTAGGGTTAGGGTTAGGGTTAGGGTTAGGGTTAGGGTTAGGGTTAGGGTTAGGGTTAGGGTTAGGGTTAGGGTTAGGGTTAGGGTTAGGGTTAGGGTTAGGGTTAGGGTTAGGGTTAGGGTTAGGGTTAGGGTTAGGGTTAGGGTTAGGGTTAGGGTTAGGGTTAGGGTTAGGGTTAGGGTTAGGGTTAGGGTTAGGGTTAGGGTTAGGGTTAGGGTTAGGGTTAGGGTTAGGGTTAGGGTTAGGGTTAGGGTTAGGGTTAGGGTTAGGGTTAGGGTTAGGGTTAGGGTTAGGGTTAGGGTTAGGGTTAGGGTTAGGGTTAGGGTTAGGGTTAGGGTTAGGGTTAGGGTTAGGGTTAGGGTTAGGGTTAGGGTTAGGTTAGGGTTAGGGTTAGGGTTAGGGTTAGGGTTAGGGTTAGGGTTAGGGTTAGGGTTAGGGTTAGGGTTAGGGTTAGGGTTAGGGTTAGGGTTAGGGTTAGGGTTAGGGTTAGGGTTAGGGTTAGGGTTAGGGTTAGGGTTAGGGTTAGGGTTAGGGTTAGGGTTAGGGTTAGGGTTAGGGTTAGGGTTAGGGTTAGGGTTAGGGTTAGGGTTAGGGTTAGGGTTAGGGTTAGGGTTAGGGTTAGGGTTAGGGTTAGGGTTAGGGTTAGGGTTAGGGTTAGGGTTAGGGTTAGGGTTAGGGTTAGGGTTAGGGTTAGGGTTAGGGTTAGGGTTAGGGTTAGGGTTAGGGTTAGGGTTAGGGTTAGGGTTAGGGTTAGGGTTAGGGTTAGGGTTAGGGTTAGGGTTAGGGTTAGGGTTAGGGTTAGGGTTAGGGTTAGGGTTAGGGTTAGGGTTAGGGTTAGGGTTAGGGTTAGGGTTAGGGTTAGGGTTAGGGTTAGGGTTAGGGTTAGGGTTAGGGTTAGGGTTAGGGTTAGGGTTAGGGTTAGGGTTAGGGTTAGGGTTAGGGTTAGGGTTAGGGTTAGGGTTAGGGTTAGGGTTAGGGTTAGGGTTAGGGTTAGGGTTAGGGTTAGGGTTAGGGTTAGGGTTAGGGTTAGGGTTAGGGTTAGGGTTAGGGTTAGGGTTAGGGTTAGGGTTAGGGTTAGGGTTAGGGTTAGGGTTAGGGTTAGGGTTAGGGTTAGGGTTAGGGTTAGGGTTAGGGTTAGGGTTAGGGTTAGGGTTAGGGTTAGGGTTAGGGTTAGGGTTAGGGTTAGGGTTAGGGTTAGGGTTAGGGTTAGGGTTAGGGTTAGGGTTAGGGTTAGGGTTAGGGTTAGGGTTAGGGTTAGGGTTAGGGTTAGGGTTAGGGTTAGGGTTAGGGTTAGGGTTAGGGTTAGGGTTAGGGTTAG
>NW_027437366.1:8919-10000 GCF_033239565.1 Halichoeres trimaculatus
AAACCCAACATCAAGACAAGATAAGGAGTCTGATCTTATCTTAATCCACCATGAGGACAGGACTTTGCAGCATTTAGCAAGTTACAATGGAGAGGAACAACTTCCCTTTAACAGGCAGAAACCTCGGACAGAACCAGACTCATGTTAGACAGACATCTGAGGAGACTGTGTTGGGGTTAGAGAGAGACAGATAGAGGAGAGAGAGTGGGAGAGAGAATGGGGGGGGGGGGGGGGGGGGGGGGGGGGGGGGGGTAGGGATACACACACACACACACACACACACACACACACACACATACACACACACACAGAAAGGGAGAGAGAGAGAAACAGACGCAGTCTGAAGTTTGGTGCTGTGGCGACAGTTAAGGAGAAACCAGCAGGCCATTCCCAGCAACAATCCAAAGCCGTAGCAGCTGGTAGCAGATGAAAAAATGCCGTCCTTGAGACCTGTTGGATGTGAGAGTTAAAGGACAGGTCCTGATCCAAAAGAACTCCCAGGTTCCTGACAGTGGTGCTGGAAGCCAAGCTGATGTCGTCAGAGGCGGCGATGTTGTTCAAGAAAGCTTCTCTGAGATCTTTGGGTCCAAGAACAATGACTTCAGTCTTCTCTGAGTTCAGCAGTAAGAAGTTTCTGCTCATCCAGGACCTTACGTCTTTGAGGCATGCTTCAAGTTTAGATAAGCGGTTGGTTTCTTCAGGCTTCATTGACAAGTAAAGCTGAGTGTCATCTGCATAGCAGTGAAAGTTTATGGAGTGTTTCCTCAATATGGTGCCGAGAGGAAGCATATACAAGATGAAAAGAATCGGTCCGAGCACTGAACCTTGAGGAACTCCATATTGAACCCTGGTGCGCGAAGAAGAGACGTTGTTCACATGAACAAACTGATGTCGATCCGAAAGATACGATCGAAGCCAGGCTAAAGCGGTTCCTGAGATACCAAGAAGACTCTCTAATCTCCGCAGAAGAATGCAATGATCAATAGTGTCCAAAGCGGCACTAAGATCAAGCAAGACAAGCACAGAAAGAAGACCACTGTCCGGAGCCAAAAGTAGATCGTTGGTTACTTTCAGCAGCGCA
>NW_027437367.1:0-10000 GCF_033239565.1 Halichoeres trimaculatus
TTTTGATGTTGGTTTGATCTCTCTAGGACATTCCTACTGGCTGCTATGGCTGTTTTAATGTGTCAGAATGTGGACAGAGTGAATATTATGGGATGTTTGGTATTATATTGAAGAGTTTGATGCTTGAAATGTGTGTGCCGATTTTGGTGAGTTTTTTAGCATGTTCAGGGGGTCTAATAAGCACTTTAATGGAGGAGAGAGTCATTGTTTCCTCTGCTGAGTCATGTGACCAGCTGTGTGGAGCTCCTAATCAGTGGGTGACATCATCACAGAAGTGCAGGAGGATCAAATTCCGAAGGGACAAACTTCTCATCCTGTAGGCCAGAATGTAGACCTAATCTGTGTAAAAATATGATTTTCTTGAAGAGCGTTTTGTGAGGAATCCAACCATGTCATTTTTAAAGCTGTGCGACTTTTACTTTTTTGTCTAGAGGCCCAACTGCTCAGCGAGGGCTGCTCTCCCATCTGTTAACATTGCGTGGTCGGCGACTTTGAGGGCTCGCCATTCGAAAACCGGGCCCGAAACAACAACTTCCCCTACAACTTTTGTAGAACAGGGTCTGGTCTGTCATGTGAACCAATTTTCATGCCAGTACCATTTTTGGTTATTGACAAGTTAATGTTTGTAAAAAGGCTAAAAATTCTGAAATCTCTTATTTTGGCGGGGAAATTGCTGGCTTCCTGTTGGAGCTACGCAAAAATACCTCCTATATTTTTTGTGCGTCTCAATGAGATGAACGTTTTGGTGTTGGTTTCATCACTCTAACACTTTCCTGGACTGAGCTAGAGCCATTTTTGTGTGTTTTTGAGTGGTTTTTAGAGGTTTTTAGGCTCTAGAGAGATTATTATGGGATGGCGGTGGTCATGTTTGGTATCAAACGTAAATTTTGGGCGCCCATAATGTGTGTGCCAATTTTGGTGAGTTTTTGAATATGTTAAGTGGACCTAATAAGCAATTTACTGGAGTGCGGAATAATAATAATAATAATAAGAAAGAAACGCAGCAGGAACAATAGTGCCCTCGGCCTTCGGCCGAGGGCACTTTCTAGCTTGCTAGAAAGTGCCCTCTTCCGTAGGCCGAGGACCCTAATTAAAGCTGCAAGCAGCATTAGACGGGTCCTCGGGCTCCTGCCGGTTTTCCCTCCAATGTGTCCAACAAAATAAGACGAACATTTCGGCGTTGGTTTCATCTGTCTACGACATTCCTAGCCCCAGTTAGGGCTGTTTTGGTGTGTGTAGGCTTGAAGTGAGCCTTATGGCTCTGAGAGAATATTATGGGATGTCAGGGAGTCAGTTGATACCATGGCAACGTATCCTCTGCTGTGCTGAATGACATCACCTGCTGCATGCTTGGAATTCTAATTAGCGTGACAGAACCCCAAACAGAGTGGAGACTGAGAGTTTATCAGGCATGTAATGTAAAGAAGTCCTCACAGAGTCCATAATTTTACCCCAATCTGTGTCAAAAATATCATATTTGATAGTAGAGCTTGTCAGGAATCCATTTTTGGCATTTTTAAAGCTGTACGAGTTATACTTTTTTGTCTAGAAGCCCTAATGCGTCACAAAAACGCTGTAAAAGCGCTGGAAAAGTGCTAGAAATGGATTTTTTACTTTAGAGAAATGGCCAAACTACTTGTCCTGTAGGTCACAATGTTGGCTTAATCTGTGTAAAAATATCATATGGTTGTAGGGGATTTTGTCAGGAATCCAACCATGTAATTTTTAAAGCTCTATGACTTGTAGTTTTTTGTCTAGAGGCCCAAATGCGGCACTAGTAGAAGTACTAGTAGTGAGTGTTTTGACCTGAAATCTGTTCTCCTCATCTGCTAACATGGAGAAATCCTGAAATGGCCAAAAGCGGTCGGCGACTTTGAGGGCTCGCCATTCGAAAACCGGGCCCGAAACAACAACTTCCTTCACAACTTTTGTAGAGCAGGGTCTGGTCTGTCATGTGATGCAATTTTCATACCTGTACCATTTTTGGTTTCGGTGGAGAAAATTTTTGCAGAAAGGGTTAAAAAAAAATATTTTTAATTTTGTGAGGCAAATAGCCGGCTTCCTGTTGGAGATAGGTCCAGGGTAGCAGCGTATGATTTTTGCGTCTCGATAACACGAGCGTTTTGGTGTTGGTTTTATCTCTCTACGACATTCCTAGCCCGAGCTAGGTCCCTTAGCGTGTGCCTAGGTGGCGCTATTGAGCTTATTATGGGATGTCGGGGGTCATGTTTGGTATCAAATCGCAATTTCACGCGATCCTGATGTGCGTGCCAATTTTGGTGAGTTTTCGAGCATGTTCAGGGGGTCTAATTTGCGTTCTAGGGGCGGGTGGAATAATAATAAGAAAAAAAAAAAATTTAAAGCTGCAAGCAGCATTAGACGGGTCCTCGGGCTCCTGCCGGTTTTCCCTCCAATGTGTCCAACAAAATAAGACGAACATTTCGGCGTTGGTTTCATCTGTCTACGACATTCCTAGCCCCAGTTAGGGCTGTTTTGGTGTGTGTAGGCTTGAAGTGAGCCTTATGGCTCTGAGAGAATATTATGGGATGTCAGGGAGTCAGTTGATACCATGGCAACGTATCCTCTGCTGTGCTGAATGACATCACCTGCTGCATGCTTGGAATTCTAATTAGCGTGACAGAACCCCAAACAGAGTGGAGACTGAGAGTTTATCAGGCATGTAATGTAAAGAAGTCCTCACAGAGTCCATAATTTTACCCCAATCTGTGTCAAAAATATCATATTTGATAGTAGAGCTTGTCAGGAATCCATTTTTGGCATTTTTAAAGCTGTACGAGTTATACTTTTTTGTCTAGAAGCCCTAATGCGTCACAAAAACGCTGTAAAAGCGCTGGAAAAGTGCTAGAAATGGATTTTTTACTTTAGAGAAATGGCCAAACTACTTGTCCTGTAGGTCACAATGTTGGCTTAATCTGTGTAAAAATATCATATGGTTGTAGGGGATTTTGTCAGGAATCCAACCATGTAATTTTTAAAGCTCTATGACTTGTAGTTTTTTGTCTAGAGGCCCAAATGCGGCACTAGTAGAAGTACTAGTAGTGAGTGTTTTGACCTGAAATCTGTTCTCCTCATCTGCTAACATGGAGAAATCCTGAAATGGCCAAAAGCGGTCGGCGACTTTGAGGGCTCGCCATTCGAAAACCGGGCCCGAAACAACAACTTCCTTCACAACTTTTGTAGAGCAGGGTCTGGTCTGTCATGTGATGCAATTTTCATACCTGTACCATTTTTGGTTTCGGTGGAGAAAATTTTTGCAGAAAGGGTTAAAAAAAAATATTTTTAATTTTGTGAGGCAAATAGCCGGCTTCCTGTTGGAGATAGGTCCAGGGTAGCAGCGTATGATTTTTGCGTCTCGATAACACGAGCGTTTTGGTGTTGGTTTTATCTCTCTACGACATTCCTAGCCCGAGCTAGGTCCCTTAGCGTGTGCCTAGGTGGCGCTATTGAGCTTATTATGGGATGTCGGGGGTCATGTTTGGTATCAAATCGCAATTTCACGCGATCCTGATGTGCGTGCCAATTTTGGTGAGTTTTCGAGCATGTTCAGGGGGTCTAATTTGCGTTCTCGGGGCGGGTGGAATAATAATAAGAAATTAAAGCTGCAAGCAGCGTTAGACGGGTCCTCGGGCTCCTGCCGGTTTTCCCTCCAATGTGTCCATCAAAATAAGACGAACATTTTGGCGTTAATTTCATCTCTCTACGACATTCCTAGCCCCAGTTAGGGCTGTTTTGGTGTGCATAGGGTGAAAGTGAGCCTAATGGCTCTGAGAGAATATTATGGGATGTCTGGGAGTCAGTTGATACCATGGCAACGTATCCTCTGCTGTGCTGAATGACATCACCTGCTGCATGCTTGGAATTCTAATTAGCGTGACAGAACCCCAAACAGAGTGGAGACTGAGAGTTTATCAGGCATGTAATGTAAAGAAAACCTCACAGAGTCCACAATTTTATCCCAATCTATGTCAAAATATCATATTTGATAGTAGAGCTTGTGAGGAATCCATTTTTGGCATTTTTAAAGCTGTACGAGTTATACTTTTTTCTCTAGAAGCCCTAATGTGTCACAACATCTGTGGAAAAGTGCTCAAAATGGATTTTGTTATTTTAGAGACATGTCTGAACTACTTGTCCTGTAGGCCACAATGTTTGCTTAATCTGTGTAAAAATATCATATGGTTGTAGGGAATTTTGTCAGGAATCCAACCATGTAATTTTTAAAGCTCTATGACTTTTAGTTTTTTGTCTAGAGGCCCAAATGCAGCACTAGTAGAATGTGTGTTTTGACCTGGAATCTCTTCTCCTCATCTGCTAACATGGAGAAATCCTAAAGCGACCAAAAGCGGTCAGCGACTTTGAGGGCTCGCCATTCGAAAACCCGGCCCGAAACAACAACTTCCTTCACAACTTTTGTAGAGCAGGGTCTGGTCTGTCATGTGATGCAATTTTCATACCTGTACCATTTTTTGTTTCGGAGGAGAAAATTTTTGCAGAAAGGGAAAAAATGCAGAAAACTCTTATTTTGAAAGGCAAAATAGCCAACTTCCTGTTGGAGATAGGTCCAGGGTAGCAGCGTATGATTTTTGCGTCTCATTGAGCTGAAAATTTTGGTGTTGGTTTCATCTCTCTACGACATTCCTAGTGGCGGCTAGGGCAGTTTTTGTGTGTTTTTTTGTTTTTTTTTTAGAGGTTTTTTGGTTCTCTAGAGAGTATTATGGGATGTCAGGGGTCATGTTTGGTATTTTCTCGAATTTTTTGGCGATCCTGATGTGCGTGCCAATTTTGGTGAGTTTTTGAGCATGTTTAGGGGGTCAAATTAGCATTCATTGACGGTGTGGAATAATAAGAAAAAAAAAAAAAAAAAAGAAACGCAGCAGGAACAATAGTGCCCTCGGCCTTCGGCCGAGGGCACCTTCTAGCCCTGCTAGAAGGTGCCCTCTGCTCAGGCCGAGGACCCTAACAAGCAGCGTTAGACGGGTCCTCGGGCTCCTGCCGGTTTTCCCTCCGATGTTTCCAACAAAATGAGACGAACATTTTGGCGTTTGTTTCATCTCTCTATGACATTCCTAGCCCCAGTTAGGGCTGTTTTGGTGTGCATAGGTGGAAGTGAGCCTAATGGCTCTGAGAGAATATTATGGGATGTCAGGGAGTCAGTTGATACCATGGCAACGTATCCTCTGCTATGCTGAGTGACATCACCAGCTGCTGCATGGAATACCTAATCAGTGTGTGTCATCATCACAGGAATGCAGCAGCCCAAGGGGAGGATCAAATCCCAACAAAAAAAGGAACATACATCTCATCCTGTAGGCCAGAATTTTGACCTAATCTGTGTTAAAATATGGATTTCTTGTATGAAATTCCGCGAGGAATCCAGCCATGTCATTTTCAAAGCTGTGCGACTTTTCCTTTTTTGTCCAGAGGCCCAACTGCTAAGCGAGGGCTGCTCTCCCATCTGTTAACATTGCGTTGTCGGCGACTTTGAGGGCTAGCCATTCGAAAACCGGGCCAGAAACAACAACTTCCTTCACAACTTTTGTAGAACAGAGTCTGGTCTGTCATGTGAGCCAATTTTCATGCCAGTACCATTTTTGGTTATTGACAAGTTAATCTTTGTAGAGAGGCTTAAATGTCCGAAAACTCTTATTTTGGCGGGCAAATTGCCGGCTTCCTGTTGGAGCTACGCGAAAATACCTCCTATATTTTTTGTGCGTCTCAATGAGACGAACGTTTTGTGGTTGGTTTCATGTGTCTACGACATTCCTGGCCCGAGCTAGAGGCATTTTTGTGTGTTTTAAAGGTTTTTTGGCTGTAGAGAGATTATTATGGGATGGCGGGAGTCATGTTTGGTATCAAACGAAAATTTTGGGCGCCCATAATGTGTGTGCCAATTTTGGTGAGTTTTTGAATATGTTTAGGGGTTCTAATAAGCGATTTACTGGAGTGCGGAATAATAATAATAATAATTAAAGCTGCAAGCAGCGTTAGACGGGTCCTCGGGCTCCTGCCGGTTTTCCCTCCAATGTGTCCATCAAAATAAGACGAACATTTTGGCGTTAATTTCATCTCTCTACGACATTCCTAGCCCCAGTTAGGGCTGTTTTGGTGTGCATAGGGTGAAAGTGAGCCTAATGGCTCTGAGAGAATATTATGGGATGTCTGGGAGTCAGTTGATACCATGGCAACGTATCCTCTGCTGTGCTGAATGACATCACCTGCTGCATGCTTGGAATTCTAATTAGCGTGACAGAACCCCAAACAGAGTGGAGACTGAGAGTTTATCAGGCATGTAATGTAAAGAAGTCCTCACAGAGTCCACAATTTTATCCCAATCTGTGTCAAAAATATCATGTTTGATAGAAGATCTTGTCAGGAATCCATTTTTGGCATTTTTAAAGCTGTACCAGTTATACTTTTTTGTCTAGAAGCCCAAATGCGTCACAAAAACGCTGGAAAAGCGCTGGAAAAGTGCTAGAAATGGATTTTTTACTTTAGAGAAATGGCCGAACTACTTGTCCTGTAGGCCACAATGTTGGCTTAATGTGTGTAAAAATATCATATGGTTGTAGGGAATTTTGTCAGGAATCCAATCATGTAATTTTTAAAGCTCTATGACTTTTAGTTTTTTGTCTAGAGGCCCAAATGCGGCACTAGTAGAAGTACAATTAGTGAGTGTTTTGACCTGAAATCTGTTCTCCTCATCTGCTAACATGGAGAAATCCTGAATTGGCCAAAAGCGGTCAGCGACTTTGAGGGCTCGCCATTCGAAAACTGGGCCCGAAACAACAACTTCCTTCACAACTTTTGTAGAGCAGGGTCTGGTCTGTCATGTGATGGTAGTCTCAAACCTGTACCATTTTTGGTTTCAGAGGAGAAATTTTTTGCAGAAAGGGTTAAAAAATTATTTTTTTTATTTTGTGAGGCAAATAGCCGGCTTCCTGTTGGAGATAGGTCCAGGGTAGCAGCGCATGATTTTTGCGTCTCAATGACACGAACGTTTTGGTGTTGGTTTCATCTATCTACGACATTCATAGCCCGAGCTAGGTCCCTTAGCGTGTGCCTAGGTGGCGCTACAGAGCTTATTATGGGATGTCGGGGGTTAATTTTTTTATTTTCTAAAATTTTCGGAGCTACACAATATGTGTGCCAATTTTGGTGAGTTTTTGAGCAAGTTTAGGGGTTCAAATTAGACGAAACGCGTAGGGCGGAATAATAATAAGAAAGAAACGCAGCAGGAACAATAGTGTCCTCCGCCTTCGGCGGAGGACACCTTCTAGCCCTGCTAGAAGGTGCCCTCCGCTCAGGCCGAGGACCCTAATTAAAGCTGCAAGCAGCGTTAGACGGGTCCTCGGGGCTCATGCCGGTTTTCCCTCCAATGTGTCCATCAAAATAAGACGAACATTTCGGCGTTGGTTTCATCTGTCTACGACATTCCTAGCCCCAGTTAGGGCTGTTTTGGTGTGTGTAGGCTTGAAGTGAGCCTTATGGCTCTGAGAGAATATTATGGGATGTCAGGGAGTCAGTTGATACCATGGCAACGTATCCTCTGCTGTGCTGAATGACATCACCTGCTGCATGCTTGGAATTCTAATTAGCGTGACAGAACCCCAAACAGAGTGGAGACTGAGAGTTTATCAGGCATGTAATGTAAAGAAGTCCTCACAGAGTCCATAATTTTACCCCAATCTGTGTCAAAAATATCATATTTGATAGTAGAGCTTGTCAGGAATCCATTTTTGGCATTTTTAAAGCTGTACGAGTTATACTTTTTTGTCTAGAAGCCCTAATGCGTCACAAAAACGCTGTAAAAGCGCTGGAAAAGTGCTAGAAATGGATTTTTTACTTTAGAGAAATGGCCAAACTACTTGTCCTGTAGGTCACAATGTTGGCTTAATCTGTGTAAAAATATCATATGGTTGTAGGGGATTTTGTCAGGAATCCAACCATGTAATTTTTAAAGCTCTATGACTTGTAGTTTTTTGTCTAGAGGCCCAAATGCGGCACAAGTAGAAGTACTAGTAGTGAGTGTTTTGACCTGAAATCGGTTCTCCTCATCTGCTAACATGGAGAAATCCTGAAATGGCCAAAAGCGGTCGGCGACTTTGAGGGCTCGCCATTCGAAAACCGGGCCCGAAACAACAACTTCCTTCACAACTTTTGTAGAGCAGGGTCTGGTCTGTCATGTGATGCAATTTTCATACCTGTACCATTTTTGGTTTCGGTGGAGAAAATTTTTGCAGAAAGGGTTAAAAAAAAAAATTTTTTAATTTTGTGAGGCAAATAGCCGGCTTCCTGTTGGAGATAGGTCCAGGGTAGCAGCGTATGATTTTTGCGTCTCGATAACACGAGCGTTTTGGTGTTGGTTTTATCTCTCTACGACATTCCTAGCCCGAGCTAGGTCCCTTAGCGTGTGCCTAGGTGGCGCTATTGAGCTTATTATGGGATGTCGGGGGTCATGTTTGGTATCAAATCGCAATTTCACGCGATCCTGATGTGCGTGCCAATTTTGGTGAGTTTTCGAGCATGTTCAGGGGGTCTAATTTGCGTTCTAGGGGCGGGTGGAATAATAATAAGAAAAAAAAAAAATTTAAAGCTGCAAGCAGCATTAGACGGGTCCTCGGGCTCCTGCCGGTTTTCCCTCCAATGTGTCCAACAAAATAAGACGAACATTTCGGCGTTGGTTTCATCTGTCTACGACATTCCTAGCCCCAGTTAGGGCTGTTTTGGTGTGTGTAGGCTTGAAGTGAGCCTTATGGCTCTGAGAGAATATTATGGGATGTCAGGGAGTCAGTTGATACCATGGCAACGTATCCTCTGCTGTGCTGAATGACATCACCTGCTGCATGCTTGGAATTCTAATTAGCGTGACAGAACCCCAAACAGAGTGGAGACTGAGAGTTTATCAGGCATGTAATGTAAAGAAGTCCTCACAGAGTCCATAATTTTACCCCAATCTGTGTCAAAAATATCATATTTGATAGTAGAGCTTGTCAGGAATCCATTTTTGGCATTTTTAAAGCTGTACGAGTTATACTTTTTTGTCTAGAAGCCCAAATGCGTCACAAAAACGCTGTAAAAGCGCTGGAAAAGTGCTAGAAATGGATTTTTTACTTTAGAGAAATGGCCAAACTACTTGTCCTGTAGGTCACAATGTTGGCTTAATCTGTGTAAAAATATCATATGGTTGTAGGGGATTTTGTCAGGAATCCAACCATGTAATTTTTAAAGCTCTATGACTTGTAGTTTTTTGTCTAGAGGCCCAAATGCGGCACTAGTAGAAGTACTAGTAGTGAGTGTTTTGACCTGAAATCTGTTCTCCTCATCTGCTAACATGGAGAAATCCTGAAATGGCCAAAAGCGGTCGGCGACTTTGAGGGCTCGCCATTCGAAAACCGGGCCCGAAACAACAACTTCCTTCACAACTTTTGTAGAGCAGGGTCTGGTCTGTCATGTGATGCAATTTTCATACCTGTACCATTTTTGGTTTCGGTGGAGAAAATTTTTGCAGAAAGGGTTAAAAAAAAATATTTTTAATTTTGTGAGGCAAATAGCCGGCTTCCTGTTGGAGATAGGTCCAGGGTAGCAGCGTATGATTTTTGCGTCTCGATAACACGAGCGTTTTGGTGTTGGTTTTATCTCTCTACGACATTCCTAGCCCGAGCTAGGTCCCTTAGCGTGTGCCTAGGTGGCGCTATTGAGCTTATTATGGGATGTCGGGGGTCATGTTTGGTATCAAATCGCAATTTCACGCGATCCTGATGTGCGTGCCAATTTTGGTGAGTTTTCGAGCATGTTCAGGGGGTCTAATTTGCGTTCTCGGGGCGGGTGGAATAATAATTAAAGCTGCAAGCAGCGTTAGACGGGTCCTCGGGCTCCTGCCGGTTTTCCCTCCGATGTGTCCAACAAAATGAGACAAACATTTTGGCGTTTGTTTCATCTCTCTATGACATTCCTAGCCCCAGTTAGGGCTGTTTTGGTG
>NW_027437368.1:0-9909 GCF_033239565.1 Halichoeres trimaculatus
TGGGATTGGGGATAGGTTAGGATTGGGGATAGGTTAGGATTGGGGATAGGATGGGATTGGGGATAGGTTAGGATGGGGGATAGGATGGGATTGGGGATAGGATAGGAAAAACCAGTGACCTCCAGGGCCCCACACATCCAAAAATAAAAGTAATTGTCCTCAACCATCCAACATCCCTCTCCATTACACCAATGCCTGCAAATCTGTCCAAATACCTCCCAGGCCTTTCTTCTTCCCTGATCTTAACCATCTCCCACTGATCTTCAGTTTTGGAGAAGGAGTTGAACCCTTCTTTGGTCCTTGATGAACCTGAGGACTGTCAGGTTCCACTGTGGAATTTGGGGTAACCACTGAGATAGGGCTTGGAGTTTCTGCTCCCTTACTCGAAGACCCTACGTCCCTCTCCTTATGAAAATCCCTTCTTGGGGTTGGAACTGAGGGGGAGTCCATTTCCTGTTGCAATTGGTAAAGAAGAAAACTGTCTTCTATACCAAAATCATCCCCTGTGTCCAAATGTGTGTGTTGCGGCGCAGGGGGAGATTCCTGGGACTGTGGGACTCCTTGCAAGTCCTCTGTCATAGTAGCCACCGAATGCTTGGCCTGTCTGGGTCCAAGTCTTATTGATCGTGGCAGCATTTGTTTTGTTGCAGATGGCTGTTTTTGTGTTTCTTGTTGTTTTGTTATGAGTTGATGTGTGTCATATTGTTTTCTTAGAGGGTGTTGTGTTTCAGGTGTTTTTGGGATTTGTTGTGTTTTGTCTCGTTCTGTTTGAGTTTGTTGTGTTTCCTTTTGCCCCTCTGTGATGTCTAGGGTCTCAATAAGTCCCTCCACCAACTCTAGGGTCTCTTGGGTTACCTGGGGCAAATTTCTTTTAGCCCAACGAATCGCCACCTCAAAGGCTGATTTCCAGTCTTGGACTAACATTTTTGAAAGGTCCTTCAGATATGCCTGTAGGCCTTCCTGATAGTGGGTCTGTAAAATGATCAAAGTGTTAGCCCCCCACTTCTTTGCATTGTCCTGAATCGTGTTCATTGTTTGTGTTGTCGGGCATGCTGGCCTTATCATCAAAGAAAGAAGGTCCACCATCTTCCCAATCACCTTTGGCAAAGGTGTACCCTGTTTAGGGTTTACTTTTTGGAGATGGTGAGCCATTTTTATCATAGAGTACATTTTGCGCACCAGTTGTCCAAACCAAGGCTCCGCTGGTTGCCAGTGGGTTTTTGGCAAACCTTTAAAGTTGTTCCGCCGTTTCGGTCTGTCCTGAAAACATGTCTGGGGACCAAGGTAATGGGTAGAACATAGAGGGGGCACTGGCTGGTTAGGGGGAGGGGACTGAGTCCAGGGGCCACCGAGTGGTCCCGAACGTGCACGGTCCTTCCCCCTAGCCCACCCAAAACCCCGGTCCCCATAGAACTGGCGGGGTTGCTGGCTATGTTGGCCATAACTAAACCCCGACCAGCCCTGACTCCAAGTGCCCATGTGGGCTTCTGAAGGAAACCAGTTTGGTTTTTGTTTTTTATATATTGTTTTTTTAAATTTATTTTAACTTTTTTAATTTTTTTGTTTATTTTTTGTTTTATTTATTTTTTTGTATTTTTAATTTTTAATTTTTTGAACGAAAAAAAATGAACTTATCTGTCCTTTAGTTGTTTTTTTGTTTCTTTTAAATCAAAACCTGTGTGCCGTCGCGACGTTTCGATTGTTTTAAACCTTCTTCAGGCAGGCACACTCTCAGAGAAAAGGAGAAAAGGAGAAAAAACAAAAGACTTTGCTGTTGACCAGGAGCTGCTTGCCCTCTGAAGTCCAAGGCAGAAATGAAATGGTAACCCTTTGCGCCTGTATTTATAGTGTTTGGCGGATAATTCTAAATTTTTAATGGATTTTTAAGTGTTATCCAATGATTTTAGTTAACCTATTAGGACTTATTTAGGGCTGTTTTTAACCTAAATTTTGTTTCTAATGAAATGAAATGATCCTATTTACTAACTTATAACTAAGTTTAAAGACATAAATTTTAATCTTGACTATATAAAATGAACTATATATAATTATTTATATATTTATTTATTTATTCAAATTTTAACTTTATACAATGAACTCTTTGGATTTATTTATTTATTTATTTATTGATGTATATATGTATATATATTTTTTTAATAAACATTGACTTTCTTGTCAGATTTTTTAGTTTTTAAACTCGAGGGTAAAATGAATGTAAATAAAACAGATGCATGGGGCCCAAGGTCAAAAGGTTAGGGTTAGGAATTGAGCTAGGGTTAGGGCATGGGATTGGGGCTAGGGTTAGGGTTAGGGTTAGGGTTAGGTTAGGGTTAGGGTTAGGGTTAGGGTTAGGGTTAGGGTTAGGGTTAGTTAGGGTTAGGGTTAGGGTTAGGGTTAGGGTTAGGGTTAGGGGTTAGGGGTTAGGGTTAGGGTTAGGGTTAGGGTTAGGGTTAGTTAGGGTTAGGGTTAGGGTTAGGGTTAGGGTTAGGGTTAGGGTTAGTTAGGGTTAGGGTTAGGGTTAGGGTTAGGGTTAGGGTAAGGGTTAGGGTTAGGGTTAGGGTTAGGGTTAGGGTTAGGGTTAGGGTTAGGTTAGGGTTAGGGTTAGGGTTAGGGTTAGGGTTAGGGTTAGGTTAGGGTAAGGTTAGGGTTAGGGTTAGGGTTAGGGTTAGGGTTAGGGTTAGGGTTAGGTTAGGGTTAGGGTTAGGGTTAGGGTTAGGGTTAGGGTTAGGGTTAGGGTTAGGGTTAGTTAGGGTTAGGGTTAGGGTTAGGGTTAGGGTTAGGGTTAGGGTTAGGGTTAGGTCAGGGTTAGGGTTAGGGTTAGGGTTAGGGTTAGGGTTAGGGTTAGGGTTAGGGTTAGGTTAGGGTTAGGGTTAGGGTTAGGGTTAGGTTAGGGTTAGGGTTAGGGTTAGGGTTAGGGTTAGGTTAGGGTTAGGGTTAGGGTTAGGGTTAGGGTTAGGGTTAGGGTTAGGTTAGGTTAGGGTTAGGGTTAGGGTTAGGGTTAGGGTTAGGGTTAGGGTTAGGTTAGGGTTAGGGTTAGGGTTAGGGTTAGGGTTAGGGTTAGGTTAGGGTTAGGGTTAGGGTTAGGGTTAGGGTTAGGGTTAGGTTAGGGTTAGGGTTAGGGTTAGGGTTAGGGTTAGGGTTAGGGTTAGTTAGGGTTAGGGTTAGGGTTAGGGTTAGGGTTAGGGTTAGGGTTAGGGTTAGTTAGGGTTAGGGTTAGGGTTAGGGTTAGGGTTAGGGTTAGGTTAGGGTTAGGGTTAGGGTTAGGGTTAGGGTTAGGGTTAGGGTTAGGTTAGGGTTAGGGTTAGGGTTAGGGTTAGGGTTAGGGTTAGGGTTAGGGTTAGGGTTAGGGTTAGGGTTAGGGTTAGGGTTAGGGTTAGGGTTAGGGTTAGGGTTAGGGTTAGGGTTAGGGTTAGGTTAGGGTTAGGGTTAGGGTTAGGGTTAGGGTTAGGGTTAGGGTTAGGGTTAGGGTTAGGGTTAGGGTTAGGGTTAGGGTTAGGGTTAGGGTTAGGGTTAGGGTTAGGGTTAGGGTTAGGGTTAGGGTTAGGGTTAGGGTTAGGGTTAGGGTTAGGGTTAGGGTTAGGGTTAGGGTTAGGGTTAGGGTTAGGGTTAGGGTTAGGGTTAGGGTTAGGGTTAGGGTTAGGGTTAGGGTTAGGGTTAGGGTTAGGGTTAGGGTTAGGGTTAGGGTTAGGGTTAGGGTTAGGGTTAGGGTTAGGGTTAGGGTTAGGGTTAGGGTTAGGGTTAGGGTTAGGGTTAGGGTTAGGGTTAGGGTTAGGGTTAGGGTTAGGGTTAGGGTTAGGGTTAGGGTTAGGGTTAGGGTTAGGGTTAGGGTTAGGGTTAGGGTTAGGGTTAGGGTTAGGGTTAGGGTTAGGGTTAGGGTTAGGGTTAGGGTTAGGGTTAGGGTTAGGGTTAGGGTTAGGGTTAGGGTTAGGGTTAGGGTTAGGGTTAGGGTTAGGGTTAGGGTTAGGGTTAGGGTTAGGGTTAGGGTTAGGGTTAGGGTTAGGGTTAGGGTTAGGGTTAGGGTTAGGGTTAGGGTTAGGGTTAGGGTTAGGGTTAGGGTTAGGGTTAGGGTTAGGGTTAGGGTTAGGGTTAGGGTTAGGGTTAGGGTTAGGGTTAGGGTTAGGGTTAGGGTTAGGGTTAGGGTTAGGGTTAGGGTTAGGGTTAGGGTTAGGGTTAGGGTTAGGGTTAGGGTTAGGGTTAGGGTTAGGGTTAGGGTTAGGGTTAGGGTTAGGGTTAGGGTTAGGGTTAGGGTTAGGGTTAGGGTTAGGGTTAGGGTTAGGGTTAGGGTTAGGGTTAGGGTTAGGGTTAGGGTTAGGGTTAGGGTTAGGGTTAGGGTTAGGGTTAGGGTTAGGGTTAGGGTTAGGGTTAGGGTTAGGGTTAGGGTTAGGGTTAGGGTTAGGGTTAGGGTTAGGGTTAGGGTTAGGGTTAGGGTTAGGGTTAGGGTTAGGGTTAGGGTTAGTAGGGTTAGGGTTAGGGTTAGGGTTAGGGTTAGGGTTAGGGTTAGGGTTAGGGTTAGGGTTAGGGTTAGGGTTAGGGTTAGGGTTAGGGTTAGGGTTAGGGTTAGGGTTAGGGTTAGGGTTAGGGTTAGGGTTAGGGTTAGGGTTAGGGTTAGGGTTAGGGTTAGGGTTAGGGTTAGGGTTAGGGTTAGGGTTAGGGTTAGGGTTAGGGTTAGGGTTAGGGTTAGGGTTAGGGTTAGGGTTAGGGTTAGGGTTAGGGTTAGGGTTAGGGTTAGGGTTAGGGTTAGGGTTAGGGTTAGGGTTAGGGTTAGGGTTAGGGTTAGGGTTAGGGTTAGGGTTAGGGTTAGGGTTAGGGTTAGGGTTAGGGTTAGGGTTAGGGTTAGGGTTAGGGTTAGGGTTAGGGTTAGGGTTAGGGTTAGGGTTAGGGTTAGGGTTAGGGTTAGGGTTAGGGTTAGGGTTAGGGTTAGGGTTAGGGTTAGGGTTAGGGTTAGGGTTAGGGTTAGGGTTAGGGTTAGGGTTAGGGTTAGGGTTAGGGTTAGGGTTAGGGTTAGGGTTAGGGTTAGGGTTAGGGTTAGGGTTAGGGTTAGGGTTAGGGTTAGGGTTAGGGTTAGGGTTAGGGTTAGGGTTAGGGTTAGGGTTAGGGTTAGGGTTAGGGTTAGGGTTAGGGTTAGGGTTAGGGTTAGGGTTAGGGTTAGGGTTAGGGTTAGGGTTAGGGTTAGGGTTAGGGTTAGGGTTAGGGTTAGGGTTAGGGTTAGGGTTAGGGTTAGGGTTAGGGTTAGGGTTAGGGTTAGGGTTAGGGTTAGGGTTAGGGTTAGGGTTAGGGTTAGGGTTAGGGTTAGGGTTAGGGTTAGGGTTAGGGTTAGGGTTAGGGTTAGGGTTAGGGTTAGGGTTAGGGTTAGGGTTAGGGTTAGGGTTAGGGTTAGGGTTAGGGTTAGGGTTAGGGTTAGGGTTAGGGTTAGGGTTAGGGTTAGGGTTAGGGTTAGGGTTAGGGTTAGGGTTAGGGTTAGGGTTAGGGTTAGGGTTAGGGTTAGGGTTAGGGTTAGGGTTAGGGTTAGGGTTAGGGTTAGGGTTAGGGTTAGGGTTAGGGTTAGGGTTAGGGTTAGGGTTAGGGTTAGGGTTAGGGTTAGGGTTAGGGTTAGGGTTAGGGTTAGGGTTAGGGTTAGGGTTAGGGTTAGGGTTAGGGTTAGGGTTAGGGTTAGGGTTAGGGTTAGGGTTAGGGTTAGGGTTAGGGTTAGGGTTAGGGTTAGGGTTAGGGTTAGGGTTAGGGTTAGGGTTAGGGTTAGGGTTAGGGTTAGGGTTAGGGTTAGGGTTAGGGTTAGGGTTAGGGTTAGGGTTAGGGTTAGGGTTAGGGTTAGGGTTAGGGTTAGGGTTAGGGTTAGGGTTAGGGTTAGGGTTAGGGTTAGGGTTAGGGTTAGGGTTAGGGTTAGGGTTAGGGTTAGGGTTAGGGTTAGGGTTAGGGTTAGGGTTAGGGTTAGGGTTAGGGTTAGGGTTAGGGTTAGGGTTAGGGTTAGGGTTAGGGTTAGGGTTAGGGTTAGGGTTAGGGTTAGGGTTAGGGTTAGGGTTAGGGTTAGGGTTAGGGTTAGGGTTAGGGTTAGGGTTAGGGTTAGGGTTAGGGTTAGGGTTAGGGTTAGGGTTAGGGTTAGGGTTAGGGTTAGGGTTAGGGTTAGGGTTAGGGTTAGGGTTAGGGTTAGGGTTAGGGTTAGGGTTAGGGTTAGGGTTAGGGTTAGGGTTAGGGTTAGGGTTAGGGTTAGGGTTAGGGTTAGGGTTAGGGTTAGGGTTAGGGTTAGGGTTAGGGTTAGGGTTAGGGTTAGGGTTAGGGTTAGGGTTAGGGTTAGGGTTAGGGTTAGGGTTAGGGTTAGGGTTAGGGTTAGGGTTAGGGTTAGGGTTAGGGTTAGGGTTAGGGTTAGGGTTAGGGTTAGGGTTAGGGTTAGGGTTAGGGTTAGGGTTAGGGTTAGGGTTAGGGTTAGGGTTAGGGTTAGGGTTAGGGTTAGGGTTAGGGTTAGGGTTAGGGTTAGGGTTAGGGTTAGGGTTAGGGTTAGGGTTAGGGTTAGGGTTAGGGTTAGGGTTAGGGTTAGGGTTAGGGTTAGGGTTAGGGTTAGGGTTAGGGTTAGGGTTAGGGTTAGGGTTAGGGTTAGGGTTAGGGTTAGGGTTAGGGTTAGGGTTAGGGTTAGGGTTAGGGTTAGGGTTAGGGTTAGGGTTAGGGTTAGGGTTAGGGTTAGGGTTAGGGTTAGGGTTAGGGTTAGGGTTAGGGTTAGGGTTAGGGTTAGGGTTAGGGTTAGGGTTAGGGTTAGGGTTAGGGTTAGGGTTAGGGTTAGGGTTAGGGTTAGGGTTAGGGTTAGGGTTAGGGTTAGGGTTAGGGTTAGGGTTAGGGTTAGGGTTAGGGTTAGGGTTAGGGTTAGGGTTAGGGTTAGGGTTAGGGTTAGGGTTAGGGTTAGGGTTAGGGTTAGGGTTAGGGTTAGGGTTAGGGTTAGGGTTAGGGTTAGGGTTAGGGTTAGGGTTAGGGTTAGGGTTAGGGTTAGGGTTAGGGTTAGGGTTAGGGTTAGGGTTAGGGTTAGGGTTAGGGTTAGGGTTAGGGTTAGGGTTAGGGTTAGGGTTAGGGTTAGGGTTAGGGTTAGGGTTAGGGTTAGGGTTAGGGTTAGGGTTAGGGTTAGGGTTAGGGTTAGGGTTAGGGTTAGGGTTAGGGTTAGGGTTAGGGTTAGGGTTAGGGTTAGGGTTAGGGTTAGGGTTAGGGTTAGGGTTAGGGTTAGGGTTAGGGTTAGGGTTAGGGTTAGGGTTAGGGTTAGGGTTAGGGTTAGGGTTAGGGTTAGGGTTAGGGTTAGGGTTAGGGTTAGGGTTAGGGTTAGGGTTAGGGTTAGGGTTAGGGTTAGGGTTAGGGTTAGGGTTAGGGTTAGGGTTAGGGTTAGGGTTAGGGTTAGGGTTAGGGTTAGGGTTAGGGTTAGGGTTAGGGTTAGGGTTAGGGTTAGGGTTAGGGTTAGGGTTAGGGTTAGGGTTAGGGTTAGGGTTAGGGTTAGGGTTAGGGTTAGGGTTAGGGTTAGGGTTAGGGTTAGGGTTAGGGTTAGGGTTAGGGTTAGGGTTAGGGTTAGGGTTAGGGTTAGGGTTAGGGTTAGGGTTAGGGTTAGGGTTAGGGTTAGGGTTAGGGTTAGGGTTAGGGTTAGGGTTAGGGTTAGGGTTAGGGTTAGGGTTAGGGTTAGGGTTAGGGTTAGGGTTAGGGTTAGGGTTAGGGTTAGGGTTAGGGTTAGGGTTAGGGTTAGGGTTAGGGTTAGGGTTAGGGTTAGGGTTAGGGTTAGGGTTAGGGTTAGGGTTAGGGTTAGGGTTAGGGTTAGGGTTAGGGTTAGGGTTAGGGTTAGGGTTAGGGTTAGGGTTAGGGTTAGGGTTAGGGTTAGGGTTAGGGTTAGGGTTAGGGTTAGGGTTAGGGTTAGGGTTAGGGTTAGGGTTAGGGTTAGGGTTAGGGTTAGGGTTAGGGTTAGGGTTAGGGTTAGGGTTAGGGTTAGGGTTAGGGTTAGGGTTAGGGTTAGGGTTAGGGTTAGGGTTAGGGTTAGGGTTAGGGTTAGGGTTAGGGTTAGGGTTAGGGTTAGGGTTAGGGTTAGGGTTAGGGTTAGGGTTAGGGTTAGGGTTAGGGTTAGGGTTAGGGTTAGGGTTAGGGTTAGGGTTAGGGTTAGGGTTAGGGTTAGGGTTAGGGTTAGGGTTAGGGTTAGGGTTAGGGTTAGGGTTAGGGTTAGGGTTAGGGTTAGGGTTAGGGTTAGGGTTAGGGTTAGGGTTAGGGTTAGGGTTAGGGTTAGGGTTAGGGTTAGGGTTAGGGTTAGGGTTAGGGTTAGGGTTAGGGTTAGGGTTAGGGTTAGGGTTAGGGTTAGGGTTAGGGTTAGGGTTAGGGTTAGGGTTAGGGTTAGGGTTAGGGTTAGGGTTAGGGTTAGGGTTAGGGTTAGGGTTAGGGTTAGGGTTAGGGTTAGGGTTAGGGTTAGGGTTAGGGTTAGGGTTAGGGTTAGGGTTAGGGTTAGGGTTAGGGTTAGGGTTAGGGTTAGGGTTAGGGTTAGGGTTAGGGTTAGGGTTAGGGTTAGGGTTAGGGTTAGGGTTAGGGTTAGGGTTAGGGTTAGGGTTAGGGTTAGGGTTAGGGTTAGGGTTAGGGTTAGGGTTAGGGTTAGGGTTAGGGTTAGGGTTAGGGTTAGGGTGTTAGGGTTAGGGTTAGGGTTAGGGTTAGGGTTAGGGTTAGGGTTAGGGTTAGGGTTAGGGTTAGGGTTAGGGTTAGGGTTAGGGTTAGGGTTAGGGTTAGGGTTAGGGTTAGGGTTAGGGTTAGGGTTAGGGTTAGGGTTAGGGTTAGGGTTAGGGTTAGGGTTAGGGTTAGGGTTAGGGTTAGGGTTAGGGTTAGGGTTAGGGTTAGGGTTAGGGTTAGGGTTAGGGTTAGGGTTAGGGTTAGGGTTAGGGTTAGGGTTAGGGTTAGGGTTAGGGTTAGGGTTAGGGTTAGGGTTAGGGTTAGGGTTAGGGTTAGGGTTAGGGTTAGGGTTAGGGTTAGGGTTAGGGTTAGGGTTAGGGTTAGGGTTAGGGTTAGGGTTAGGGTTAGGGTTAGGGTTAGGGTTAGGGTTAGGGTTAGGGTTAGGGTTAGGGTTAGGGTTAGGGTTAGGGTTAGGGTTAGGGTTAGGGTTAGGGTTAGGGTTAGGGTTAGGGTTAGGGTTAGGGTTAGGGTTAGGGTTAGGGTTAGGGTTAGGGTTAGGGTTAGGGTTAGGGTTAGGGTTAGGGTTAGGGTTAGGGTTAGGGTTAGGGTTAGGGTTAGGGTTAGGGTTAGGGTTAGGGTTAGGGTTAGGGTTAGGGTTAGGGTTAGGGTTAGGGTTAGGGTTAGGGTTAGGGTTAGGGTTAGGGTTAGGGTTAGGGTTAGGGTTAGGGTTAGGGTTAGGGTTAGGGTTAGGGTTAGGGTTAGGGTTAGGGTTAGGGTTAGGGTTAGGGTTAGGGTTAGGGTTAGGGTTAGGGTTAGGGTTAGGGTTAGGGTTAGGGTTAGGGTTAGGGTTAGGGTTAGGGTTAGGGTTAGGGTTAGGGTTAGGGTTAGGGTTAGGGTTAGGGTTAGGGTTAGGGTTAGGGTTAGGGTTAGGGTTAGGGTTAGGGTTAGGGTTAGGGTTAGGGTTAGGGTTAGGGTTAGGGTTAGGGTTAGGGTTAGGGTTAGGGTTAGGGTTAGGGTTAGGGTTAGGGTTAGGGTTAGGGTTAGGGTTAGGGTTAGGGTTAGGGTTAGGGTTAGGGTTAGGGTTAGGGTTAGGGTTAGGGTTAGGGTTAGGGTTAGGGTTAGGGTTAGGGTTAGGGTTAGGGTTAGGGTTAGGGTTAGGGTTAGGGTTAGGGTTAGGGTTAGGGTTAGGGTTAGGGTTAGGGTTAGGGTTAGGGTTAGGGTGGTTGGGTTAGGGTTAGGGTTAGGGTTAGGGTTGGGTAGGGTTAGGGTTAGGGTTAGGGTTAGGGTTAGGGTTAGGGTTAGGGTTAG
>NW_027437370.1:0-9000 GCF_033239565.1 Halichoeres trimaculatus
AACTGCTCACTATAAATTCATGTAATGTCAGGATACAAAAACAGATACCAATTTCTTGTACTTTTGTGGAAAACTAAAGATATTTGTACTGACTGCATGAATTTACACACAGATTGTAGGAGTGGATTTGTATGAGAATTGTCAGCACTATCTGCATCAAGAGCAGGTCAGCAGATTCCTCGGCTGAAGCCCTGGCAAAAATGTAAAATAATGCACTTAAAAAAAATTAAATTCTATACAAAACCACGACACACATCTGTGTTTCAAACAAACTTGAACTTAATATAAACTTCCCCATAATGAAAAACAAAATGTTTTAGGGTATTAACACTGCGAGGTGCTCTAAGCACTGCAAGTGGCTGCATTCACTGTACTGCTCAAAATGCGGAGGAAATACATACCAAACCAGGATGGCAGGCCTGGGAACTGTTTTTAATGGCTAACTTCATTGTTCTGTCTTCACTGTATTTTTTTAAAAAAAGCTTTGGTTTGACTTAAAACGGCATGCAGAAGAGGTTTTGGGCAATAAAGGCATAACAATTTGAAGACTCTAATGCTACCCTCACATTTTAAGACTTTGAAAAGATTTGGAAAAGACTCCTAGAAACTTTCAGCTCACACCTGCTCACATCTAAAGACCAGTTTTAGTCTCACCCTAGTCTCAGACTGAGATTTTACCAAGACTGTGAATCTTGCAGGATCACTGTTTACAAGACTTAACTCCACCATTCGCTCCTCTTTTTCTACGGTCCATTTTCTCCGTCGCTCCTCCATTGCTTCCATTCCTTCATATCTGCCTGGTTTCCTGTTTACGCTTTCGTCAGAGCTCATCTATTGGTTGTTGATCGTGTGACGTCACTGCGACTTCCGATAATATCAAACATGTTTGATACCATCGCAAACCAAAGACTGGGAAAAGACTGACATGAAACAGCGCAGATTACTATCTCACACTAAACGATCGAGAGCACGTGCGCGCGCCACGACTCCAGTAAAACTCCAAGATTTATTAAAGATTTTCAGGTTTTAGTCTGAGACTGTGAAAATCGTTTGGTGTGAGCCCAGCATTAGTCAGTGTCATCACTACTGAATTAGGTGTAGCGTTAGTTCAGGCGGGTCACGACGTCAAGCTCTAACAACATAGCTGTCATCATCAGTGCAGATCAGCTGATGGCTCGGCTGACTCCCGTGTCCACCTCCTATTGGAAAACTGCTTTTAGAGCGGGCTATTTAAGCTGCTCCTGTCAAACCTACTTCCTGCTTCCTCTGCTGGCACTTCACAACCCACCTCCACCCCAGCTCCTCCTGTTGTTTTATTCACGTTTGCTCTGCTCTGTCTGGGTTTTTATTTTGCTGCTGCGCTCCCTGTTTATGCTGTTCATGATGGCTCATGATGGGCAGGAAGGTGTGCTCTTCCTGCCTCAGGGAGTCCCAGAACAGAACCATACCGCCAAATGAAAATTGTGCAAGTTAATAAAGTTTATTTTTGACAAAGTGGTCCTGACTGAACTGAGTTAAACTTCCACACTGTAACTAGAGAATGCAGAAACTGCACATTGAGAATAGCAAGCATTAAAAGATTGACAAGGCTGAACAGAAATTGAACAGAAGGTCAAACAGACAAAAACCTAACGTAAATCTCCAAACAGAAGTACAGTCTCAACGTTGTCCACCCACTCTCTTCAGGAGTTCTAGTTTTAAATTATATTTACCAATCACATCCTCAATAGACATTTTTTTTTTTTAATCTGTAAACAAACACTTGCCTTTATATAAACTTTTATTTCCAGGACCTGATTGTTGAGCTCTATTGGATTTGTGTCTCACCTTGAGACTGGAGGGCCTGTGTTTCGCCTCTTTTGGTAAACTCTGCGCTCTAGTGGCCTGCTTGCAAGGATGTTCTTCTTCAGTGCTCCTTGAAATAAATGAGAAAATATCAACTATATAATACTGAGAGACAACCAATTAGTTGTCAATTTTCTATTATCTATTCTAAGCATTTAGAGTAGGCCCAGTTCAAGGGAGAAGATACACAGCAAAATCTATCTGCATTGATATAAGCTGTTTTTGCAGTGATCTACATCATGGTGCATTGTGAGATGATCATTTTCAACAACACTACTTTAAAAAATCCACAGAAACCCTTACACAGTATTCTCTCCTTTAATGGTTGAATGGTGTTCATTATGTCTTCAGTTTCTTAGGAATAGTTTTTTACGTCTTTTTCTTTAATCTCAGACATGTTTTCTTTTCATGTACCTTGACATGTTTCAGTGGAACTTCCGCCTTCCTCAGAAGAGTCACCAGGTGTGACACATCATATCAGCTGGTGTTGCGGAGGTCTGGCCCTTCTGACTTTTTTTTTTTTTTCGCCAGAAGGCCTGCACCTCTGTTTGCCTCTGCAGGACGCTGTTCCAAGTGTGTGAGAGCATGTTTGCCCCCTCATCCCTGTTCATTGTCCCTGGGCCACATTTTCTACTTTTGATGGCTTCCCTAATTTAGGAAAGTTTCCATCAAAACAGAAAAAGTATTGTCTCCTATTTGTGTATCCCATCAGAGTACTGCTTTGTAAGAAAAATCCTTTGAAGGATATATCAAATCTTTTAAAAATGTGAGCTTTATTCCTTAGTTATATTTAAGAGCTCCAGTCAGACGACAAATTGGGAGCAACATTTGTGTGGAAAATCCCCGGACTGTCCCTTTACCTACCAGGGGTGTGTCTCAATGCGTTAACTTCGTGCTTCCTCTGTCCTATTTCCTCCACATTACCGGAAGTACTTTCCCAGTCGCCATTTTGAAGACTGTCCCAAAGCGATAATTGCGCTCAGAGGAGAGAGGATGGAGGAGACTGATTGGAGGGCGATGATCGAGGAGACACGAGAGCTGGCTTTGTGGAAGTCTTTTCACTGACAGACACGCCCCCATATGGAATATCACTCTCTGATTGGACGCTGCAGCAGCTCAGTCTTTACATGAAACTTCACAAACACAACAGAGTTTAATGAGAGAAAAGACGAGCTGAGGACAGGCACAGAGGATCGTTCAGAAACTGATCATAAATCTGGTGATAAAGTGTTTGCTGTGAGTTTAAAGCACAAAACACTGAACACAACCATCATCAAATCAATATAACAGAGGATTAATACAGAAAACTGACTGATCAATAATATCTTCCTGAGACACAATAAGGTGGGTTATATTAATAAGCTTCAGAGTTCACGATCAGATGGGCTCTAGATAAAGGCTAAATAATTCATAAATTATCTCACACATTTTACTGGAAAAGTGATTCATGAGCTTCTAAACAGCACACAGAATAAACCGATTTTTGGATTTCATTTTTTATTTTAACTTCTATCTATCTATCTATTTTTAATTATGGCAGGTTTGGTCCTCCACATTTCAATCACAGGTGGTGCACAAAAGTGACTACTCCTCCTTTTAAGCCTATAACCCTCAGAATGTGCAGCACGTTCTGTCAGCCTTGCTTGCTATGCAGTGAATACATTCCCATCCTAATAAATGCAGCATCACTCTGAGTCTATTTTCAACACTTCCAACATGTCAGTCCAGTTTACACAGAGAATACAGCATCAGACAGGAAGTCAAGCATGGAAGAGGTTCATGTCATTCCAAAATTAAACATCATAGGCTTCTATCTGTTAATTCCTTTGGGCAGATAAAAAATATCCTCTCAAAATACAAGAAAGTCTCTTAATTATTTGTCATTCTATAAAATAATTTTGACCAAAAGGGTATTTTAAGTTCACAAGACCTCAGTCTACACACCACATCCCTTTGTTAGCCACAAACCACCTACACTTTTCCTACCTCATCAAAATTAACCACCCATTCCTCCTTTCATCTTTATAAAATTATCATCTCAATCTGAGAAAAATCCCACTCTATCTGTGTGGTTAATGTGGCTTTCTATGCTTCATGTCCAGACTGTTCAGCCAGCTAGTTTACCTTGCCAAATTTAACTCAAAACCTCCAGAACATGATAAACTTGATTCCTAACATAGCTCAAACAATAACATTGAAACCCACTTACTCACATAAGTTTGACAATTTGTCTTACCTTTTCCAAGAATAAATCAGCAAACGAAGAAGAAAGAATGGCTTGACTTCAGTGAAAAATGAGGTAGATGCCGAGATGAGCGCCGAAGCCCGCGTCTTTTCGAGAATATACATCCTCTAGGGTTGTCTGGTCTGTATGACTAAACTAGCATGGCTAACAAGGCACATCAACCACGTCGAGCAGGTGTGTGTTGTCTTTTCACTTTCTGTCTTTTCCTCTTTACAAAGAAGGAAATTATATGATAACTTTTCACTACACAAAATGTTTTGGTCTGGCACTACTGTGTTGGTGTTCAGATTCATGAGGAAAGGAGGATTGTGTTTTGTGAATTGTGTCTTCATGTGAAATGTGTTCCTGCTTTTGGCCAATGGGAGCTAGTTTTATCAAATGTGTTTAGAGGACGGCTCCTTTGGCTTTTGTGTTTTATCTATTGGGATAAGAAACAGGGATAAGAAAGAAAGGTGCCGGGTGTGAATTAAGCAGTGTGGGAGACCCCATGACCAGCTGAATCCCTCTAAAATCAATATAACACCTACGTCTGTGATTCTGAGGTAAGGTGCTATCCAACATCAGCTAACCGTATTGCTGTGTTTTAGGTCAAATAACAACAGCAAAGAAGGATTTCTCAGTGGCAGGTTTCTTCTCTTAAAACTTGAGCTATTGTGTATTATTTAAGCTGAATAAATGCTGGTGACAGATAGAGATAATTTCTGACGTACTGGTATCTTTAAGCATTTGGTGGACGGACGACCTACAACCGAGTTCCCAAATCCTGTGGCTGCTCTTTCTTCTTTCTCGAGGAGAGAACATCAAGGAGGAAGCAGAAAACCTCCACCTTAAAGGTTTGTGTTAATTAGTGCAGTTCAATTGTATGAGACTAATAATATTCCCTGCGTAAAATACTTAAATGTGAGAGCATTTTATTGTAGGTGTATAATATCTGTTGGTGTCTTGCATTTGAAAAAAGTAATGTTTTGATTGATACAACACATTAATATCTACACACATTTTGGGATTGTTAAACCGATTTAATGTATTTAATATATATATATATATATATATATATATATATATATATATATATATATATATATATATATGCTTTCATATATATATGAAAGCATAAAAAGCCAAAAACAAAAAAAACAAGCCTCCCTTGTTGCTGTTACCTTGTTACAGTAAGGGGGCTTGTGTACTCCGATGAACTCTGTGAGCTATGCCGTTAGGGGGCAGTTCTGGCAGGTTTAACCAATTCGGACAGGTCAAGGGTAAGGAGTTAGACAAAACACAGTCAAATAAACACTCTTGGCTTACAGTTTTGAAGTTTTGAGTGGCTGTAAATGGTTCCTCGTAAAGGGACCTCACGAGCACTCTTAACACCAGTTTTCTAGTACGGTGGTGGTTATCCTGAAAAATGACTACTATTTTTAATATTCAAGTGTCAAATGTCCTTGTTCAAGTGAGTGGCTCAGAAGGAGTATTTGTGCCATCTTTTAAGCTTGCATTACCATTTAAACCATTGAAAAAATGTGCATACAATAAAAATGGCAGCCATCTTTAAAGGGCCGCCTTCTTGAAATTTTGTTGTGTCTAACGTTTTATTTCAAAAGAGTGACCCTGAGAGATTATCTGTACCAAATTTCATGCTTTCATCACCTTCTGAACTTTTGAAATAAGAATCGTCTGATAGAAATGGCGCCCATCTTTAAAAATGGCCGCCATCTTGAATTGTGGAGTGTCTAACGTTTTATTTCAAAAGAGTGACCCTAAGAGAGTATTTGTGCCAAATTTCATGCTGTCATCACCATTTGAACGATTCTCTTAAACTTTTACAGTTATCTGCTCCACTACAAAGGGTGTGTTTGCTTTATTATTATTTTTTGTAATAACTGTTGGCATCTGCTGAGGAAGTACTCACAGAAAAACAGGTCTAAGTTGTTTTTCATACCACCCCATTTTGCTGCATCTAAATGAATGCGCTGTAGGTGATAGTCTTTTGAGCACATCACAAAGAACTCACACCACAGCATGCCTCTGAGTCCCAACTGTCCTGTTATTTGGTAGTGATATGTGTGGCTCTCCTTTAGCTTGTAGCTACCACCTGCATGCCTCACGAGATAAGGACAATCTTTGTAGGTCTCCTTTGATGGACACTTGATTTCCAGAAGGCCGTGACTTCTACTGTCCCCTGTCTCAATGACCTTCCTGTCAGATGAAGTGCCAAGGTGAGGAGCATGAGGATTTACCACCAATCCATATGGGAGCACTGCATTTCCTGTGACCTCACGGTAATGCTGTGCTGCAGTGGGCTCAAGGTGTACCCCTCTTTTCATAGCACTTGTCTGCCCAGTGGCTGTGGTCCTAAAGGTGGCTGCAAGGCTTTCATAGTTTGATTTTCTTGAGCAAGTTCTTTTAAAACAGGTGGACGTAAGCTGGGCAGACCGTGCAAGGTGCCAGACATTGTTTGTCTCCTGTTGTCTTGTCTCAAGCTCCAGGGCTATGGATTGTGGCAAAGTGATGGAGATTTTACTGTACATCTCTGTTTTGTGTTTATTCATTACTGTAGTGAAATTTGATGGGGGTAAAAGGAAATCTGGGAATTCACAAGCTTGCTTTGCTTGTGATGACTCTGTGGTGTTTTCAACCAGAGGGAGCTGTGAAAGAGAAAATTATGTCATTAACTGACTGTTTTTTTAAATTTGCATTTTCAGAGGCAGACAACAATACAGGCCACCAAGAAGAGGAGCTGAAAACTCTGAGGAAGGGACTGGAACAACAAAAGAAGGGAATGATAAATTTGAAGACAGAACTTGAAGAAAAAAACGTCCAGCTTCAGTTTCTTGAAGGGGAACTTAAAAATGAACTGATATCATGTCATGTGCCTGGTTATTTCCATTACTGCACTGGTTTCACATATGAACAGTTTAACAGCTTGTGTGAATTTTTAAAGTGCCAAATGACCCCACTGCACCACAAACACAGATTCCCCTGACCTATAAAGTGGGAGACGTCGAGGCCCAAAACATGCCCTTGCGCACACAGTTTTTACTCATCCTGATGAAGTTGAGACAAAAATTTGACCAAAAGGACTCAGCATATAGGTTTCAAATCCGACTACAGAGTGCCAGCACTGTAATAAACTCCTGGGTAGACTACATGTATGACTGACTTGGCCACCTGCCCATTTGGCCACACAGAGATATCATTTCACAGAACATGACTGACAACTTTAAACAGGACTTCCCAACTACATTTGTTATCTTAGACTGCACTGAACTGAAGACAGAGAGGCCCAGCTCCTTAATGCTTTAGAATCAAACCTACTCCACATATAAATCTACCAACACTCTAAAGTCATTTGTTGCCTGTGACCCAAGAGGGGAAATAATGTATGCGTCTGCCCTCTTCACAGGGCAGCATGGGGTGCACATGGTGTAATGGTCACCTGCTGATTTAATTTCCCTTAAGTGTAATGTTCCTGTGTACAATAGAAGTTGCGATTTGTGAGATACGATAGTGCCCTCCGCTCAGGCTGAGGACCCAAATAACATAATGGCTCATTAAAGTAAACTAAAGCAGGAGTAAGTGGAACCCCTAATGGTTTTAAAGTCACATCTAAAGACGTGTGCTTCTTTATTTCTTATCACTTGATATACATTCATGAACACCTAAAGTCTGAAAAAGTGGAATGAACAGGCATTTTATCTTTTTCAATGACTTTATCTTCTGCTTTTTTCTGTTGAGTTATTGATAGAGAAGCTGGTTTTGGGCACAATAACAATAAGCTGAGCCCCTGATGTAAAGGTGTTTTTTTTTTTTTTAGATTAAATTAAATTGATAACGGGATTACAGAACTGTTTGATTTCTATTTGTTTTTGTCCATAATAAAAGTGTGACGCCATAGCAGCGTGAAGAGACACAGTGTGCCCTGCTAATAAATCCAACGAAGAAGAAAAACATGACACAGTTAACAAAGAGCAACAATGGATATCATCCAGCAATTAATCTTCTTTGTGATTTCCATGTGTCTCTTTGTAACAAAGAACAATCAAGCTTTGGTTCAGAGAGGACTGTGTGCCACCAGGAGAAACTCAGCCGCTGTTGCACCATAAGTGACGATTTAGCTCCACCTTCCAAATTTGGATCAGTTTAGTCTGGTTCCCACAGAAAAGGGTACCAAAAAGTGTCTCGTCTTGGTTACTTGGGAATCTGTCCCAGGATCAGTCAGTGGAAACGCCATAAAACGCATGCTGTGCTGAGACGAACCGAACTGAACCACTTGGTGGAAACGAGGCCTTAGTTTCTTAAGATTTGTGTGATGTGTGTTTGGGTTCTTTATTTTCAGTTTACTATGGAGTCATTTGGTTCTTTTCTTCATGCTGTGCTGAAGTGTGACGTGTCACCCCATAAATAAAAAGGAGCACAAAGAAAAAAGAAAGGTTTTTTTGTTTGCACACAGTTATGGTTCTCTGTATATTAAAGATGGGTGCAATGGGAAAATCTTAGTGTGAAGCAAAGTTTATTTGAGGCAGGATGTGACGTGAGGGAAGGGAAGAGTGAGTGACCAGGAGGAACAGGTGAGTGTGTCTAATGTTGTGAGATCATCAAAAGATGACGTGGGCAGTGTCCCTAAATGTGGCTGAAGGGTCAAAGTTTGAAAAAATGAAGTGTCATGGGTTTGAGAGGCAGAAATGTGCTGTCCACATACGTTGACGTGGGTCCTCAGAGGTTCAGCACAAACTAGAAAATCACTCAGAGAGAGCGCAGACCTCAGCCAAGCATTTTGAGAGCAGAGATTTCAGGGGATCGATCGGTTTACCTTTTAACTCTGATTATTGTTGTTATTATTATTTACATATCTCCCTGCTTCCTTGTGGATTAGGTCTACTGAAACCAAGGGCACATGAGTGGGTTGGACA
>NW_027437371.1:0-9000 GCF_033239565.1 Halichoeres trimaculatus
AAGCCCATGCCATCCCAGGTGAGAAAAATGCATCCTGAATGAAGTCTGAGTGCTAAAACCTCTGTAACGGGTTTTACCACATTGAGCTCAGAACGTAAGGTCGGGACCTGAAATTTGGAGCAAAAAAATTGAATTTTCAGTTTGGCTGAAATAACATGAAATATGTGTCCCCCGTGGAAGCCCATGCCATACCAGGGGAGAAAAATGCATCCTGAATCAAGTCTGAGTGCTAAAACCTCTGTAACGGGTTTAACCACATTGAGCTCAGAACGTAAGGTCGGGACCTGAAATTTGGAGCAAAAAAATTGAATTTTCAGTTTGGCTGAAATAACATGAAATATGTGTCCCCCGTGGAAGCCCATGCCATACCAGGGGAGAAAAATGCATCCTGAATCAAGTCTGAGGGCTAAAACCTCTGTAAAGGGTTTTACCACATTGAGCTCAGAACGTAAGGTCGGGACCTGAAATTTGGAGCAAAAAATCAAATTTTCAGTTTGGCTGAAATAACATGAAATATGTGTCCCCTGTGGAAGCCCATGCCATCCCAGGTGAGAAAAATGCATCCTGAATCAAGTCTGAGTGCTAAAACCTCCTTTAAGGGTTTTACCACATTGAGCTCAGAACGTAAGGTCGGGACCTGAAATTTGGAGCAAAAAAACAAATTTTCAGTTTGGCTGAAATAACATGAAATATGTGTCCCTCGTAGAAGCCCATGCCATCCCAGGTGAGAAAAATGCATCCTGAATCAAGTCTGAGTGCTAAAACCTCTGTAAAGGGTTTAACCACATTGAGCTCAGAACATAAGGTCGGGACCTGAAATTTGGAGCAAAAATTCAAATTTTCAGTTTGGCTGAAATTACATGAAATATGTGTCCCCTGTGGAAGCCCATGCCATCCCAGGTGAGAAAAATGCATCCTGAATCAAGTCTGAGGGCTAAAACCTCTGTAAAGGGTTTTACCACATTGAGCTCAGAACGTAAGGTCGGGACCTGAAATTTGGAGCCAAAAATCAAATTTTCAGTTTGGCTGAAATAACATGAAATATGTGTCCCCCGTGGAAGCCCATGCCATCCCAGGTGAGAAAAATGCATCCTGAATCAAGTCTGAGGGCTAAAACCTCTGTAACAGGTTTTACCGCATTGAGCTCAGAACGTAAGGTCGGGACCTGAAATTTGGAGCCAAAAATCAAATTTTCAGTTTGGCTGAAATTACATGAAAAATGTGTCCCCCGTGGAAGCCCATGCCATACCAGGGGAGAAAAATGCATCCTGAATCAAGTCTGAGTGCTAAAACCTCTGTAACGGGTTTTACCACATTGAGCTCAGAACGTAAGGTCGGGACCTGAAATTTGGAGCAAAAAAATTGAATTTTCAGTTTGGCTGAAATTACATGAAAAATGTGTCCCCCGTAGAAGCCCATGCCATCCCAGGTGAGAAAAATGCATCCTGAATCAAGTCTGAGTGCTAAAACCACTGTAAAGGGTTTAACCACATTGAGCTCAGAACATAAGGTCGGGACCTGAAATTTGGAGCAAAAAAATTGAATTTTCAGTTTGGCTGAAATTACATGAAATATGTGTCCCCTGTGGAAGCCCATGCCATCCCAGGTGAGAAAAATGCATCCTGAATCAAGTCTGAGGGCTAAAACCTCTGTAACAGGTTTTACCACATTGAGCTCAGAACGTAAGGTCGGGACCTAAAATTTGGAGCTAAAAATCAAATTTTCAGTTTGGCTGAAATTACATGAAATATGTGTCCCCCGTAGAAGCCCATGCCATCCCAGGTGAGAAAAATGCATCCTGAATCAAGTCTGAGTGCTAAAACCTCTGTAACAGGTTTTACCACATTGAGCTCAGAACATAAGGTCGGGACCTGAAATTTGGAGCCAAAAATCAAATTTTCAGTTTGGCTGAAATTACATGAAAAATGGGGCCCCCGTGGAAGCCCATGCCATCCCAGGTGAGAAAAATGCATCCTGAATCAAGTCTGAGGGCTAAAACCTCTGTTTTGGGTTTTACCACATTGACCTCAGAACGTAAGGTCGGGACCTGAAATTTGGAGCAAAAAATCAAATTTTCAGTTTGGCTGAAATAACATGAAATATGTGTCCCCCGTGGAAGCCCATGCCATCCCAGGTGAGAAAAATGCTTCCTGAATCAAGTCTGAGGGCTAAAACCTCTGTAACAGGTTTTACCACATTGAGCTCAGAACGTAAGGTCGGGACCTGAAATTTGGAGCAAAAAAATTGGATTTTCAGTTTGGCTGAAATTACATGAAATATGTGTCCCCCGTGGAAGCCCATGCCATCCCAGGTGAGAAAAATGCATCCTGAATCAAGTCTGAGTGCTAAAACCTCTGTAACGGGTTTTACCACATTGAGCTCAGAACATAAGGTCGGGACCTGAAATTTGGAGCAAAAATATTGAATTTTCAGTTTGGCTGAAATAACATGAAATATGTGTCCCCCGTGGAAGCCCATGCCATCCCAGGTGAGAAAAATGCATCCTGAATCAAGTCTGAGTGCTAAAACCTCTGTAACGGGTTTTACCACATTGAGCTCAGAACGTAAGGTCGGGACCTGAAATTTGGAGCCAAAAATCAAATTTTCAGTTTGGCTGAAATAACATGAAGTATGTGTCCCCCGTGGAAGCCCATGCCATCCCAGGTGAGAAAAATGCATCCTGAATCAAGTCTGAGTGCTAAAACCTCTGTAACAGGTTTTACCACATTGAGCTCAGAACATAAGGTCGGGACCTGAAATTTGGAGCCAAAAATCAAATTTTCAGTTTGGCTGAAATTACATGAAAAATGGGGCCCCCGTGGAAGCCTATGCCATCCCAGGTGAGAAAAATGCATCCTGAATCAAGTCTGAGGGCTAAAACCTCTGTTTTGGGTTTTACCACATTGACCTCAGAACGTTAGGTCGGGACCTGAAATTTGAAGCAAAATATCAAATTTTCAGTTTGGCTGAAATAACATAAAATATGTGTCCCCCGTGGAAGCCCATGCCATCCCAGGTGAGAAAAATGCATCCTGAATCAAGTCTGAGGGCTAAAACCTCTGTAAAGGGTTTTACCACATTGAGCTCAGAACGTAAGGTCGGGACCTGAAATTTGGAGCCGAAAATCAAAATTTCAGTTTGGCTGAAATAACATGAAATATGTGTCCCCTGTGGAAGCCCATGCCATCCCAGGTGAGAAAAATGCATCCTGAATCAAGTCTGAGTGCTAAAACCTCTGTAACAAGTTTTACCACATTGAGCTCAGAACATAAGGTCGGGACCTGAAATTTGGAGCCAAAAATCAAATTTTCAGTTTGGCTGAAATTACATGAAAAATGGGGCCCCCGTGGAAGCCCATGCCATCCCAGGTGAGAAAAATGCATCCTGAATCAAGTCTGAGGGCTAAAACCTCTGCAACAGGTTTTACCACATTGAGCTCAGAACGTAAGGTCGGGACCTGAAATTTGGAGCAAAAAATCAAATTTTCAGTTTGGCTGAAATAACATGAAATATGTGTCCCCCGTAGAAGCCCATGCCATCCCAGGTGAGAAAAATGCATCCTGAATCAAGTCTGAGTGCTAAAACCTCTGTAACAGGTTTTACCACATTGAGCTCAGAACATAAGGTCGGGACCTGAAATTTGGAGCCAAAAATCAAATTTTCAGTTTGGCTGAAATTACATGAAAAATGGGGCCCCCGTGGAAGCCCATGCCATCCCAGGTGAGAAAAATGCATCCTGAATCAAGTCTGAGGGCTAAAACCTCTGTTTTGGGTTTTACCAAATTGAGCTCAGAACGTAAGGTCGGGACCTGAAATTTGGAGCAAAAAATCAAATTTTCAGTTTGGCTGAAATAACATGAAATATGTGTCCCCCGTGGAAGCCCATGCCATCCCAGGTGAGAAAAATGCATCCTGAATCAAGTCTGAGGGCTAAAACCTCTGTAACAGGTTATACCACATTGAGCTCAGAACGTAAGGTCGGGACCTGAAATTTGGAGCAAAAAAATTGAATTTTCAGTTTGGCTGAAATTACATGAAATATGTGTCCCCCCTGGAAGCCCATGCCATCCCAGGTGAGAAAAATGCATCCTGAATCAAGTCTGAGTGCTAAAACCTCTGTAAAGGGTTTAACCACATTGAGCTCAGAACGTAAGGTCGGGACCTGAAATTTGCAGCAAAAAATCAAATTTTCAGTTTGGCTGAAATTACATGAAATATGTGTCCCCTGTGGAAGCCCATGCCATCCCAGGTGAGAAAAATGCATCCTGAATCAAGTCTGAGGGCTAAAACCTCTGTTTTGGGTTTTACCACATTGACCTCAGAACGTAAGGTCGGGACCTGAAATTTGGAGCAAAAAATCAAATTTTCAGTTTGGCTGAAATTACATGAAAAATGGGGCCCCCGTGGAAGCCCATGCCATCCCAGGTGAGAAAAACGCATCCTGAATCAAGTCTGAGGGCTAAAACCTCTGTAACAGGTTTTACCACATTGAGCTCAGAACGTAAGGTCGGGACCTAAAATTTGGAGCTAAAAATCAAATTTTCAGTTTGGCTGAAATTACATGAAATATGTGTCCCCCGTGGAAGCCCATGCCATCCCAGGTGAGAAAAATGCATCCTGAATCAAGTCTGAGGGCTAAAACCTCTGTAACAGGTTTTACCACATTGAGCTCAGAACGTAAGGTCGGGACCTGAAATTTGGAGCAAAAAATCAAATTTTCAGTTTGGCTGAAATTACATGAAAAATGGGGCCCCCGTGGAAGCCCATGCCATCCCAGGTGAGAAAAATGCATCCTGAATCAAGTCTGAGGGCTAAAACCTCTGTTTCGGGTTTTACAACATTGAGCTCCGAACGTAAGGTCGGGACATGAAATTTGGAGCCAAAATTCAAATTTTCAGTTTGGCTGAAATTACATGAAACATGTGTCCCCCATGGAAGCCCATGTCATCCCAGGTGAGAAAAATGCATCCTGAATAAAGTCTGAGGGCTAAAACCTCTGTAACAGGTTTTAACACATTGAGCTCAGAAGGTAAGGTCGGGACCTGAAATTTGGAGCCAAAAATCAAATTTTCAGTTTGGCTGAAATTACATGAAATATGTGTCCCCCGTGGAAGCCCATGCCATCCCAGGTGAGAAAAAATGCATCCTGAATCAAGTCTGAGGGCTTAAAACCTCTTTTTTAGGTTCTACCTCATTGAGCTCCGAACGTAAGGTCCGGACCTGAAATTTGGAGCAAAAAATCAAATTTTCAGTTTGGCTGAAATTACATGAAATATGTGTCCCCCGTGGAAGCCCATGCCATCCCAGGTGAGAAAAATGCATCCTGAATCAAGTCTGAGTGCTAAAACCTCTGTAACGGGTTTTACCACATTGAACTCAGAACGTAAGGTCGGGACCTGAAATTTGGAGCCAAAATTCAAATTTTCAGTTTGGCTGAAATTACATGAAATATGTGTCCCCTGTGGAAGCCCATGCCATCCCAGGTGAGAAAAATGCATCCTGAATCAAGTCTGAGGGCTAAAACCTCTGTTTTGGGTTTTACCACATTGAGCTCAGAACGTAAGGTCGGGACCTGAAATTTGGAGCAAAAAATCAAATTTTTAATGTGGCTGAAATTACATGAAATCTGTGTCCCCTGTTGAAGCCCATGCCATCCCAGGTGAGAAAAATGCATCCTGAATCAAGTCTGAGTGCTAAAACCTCTGTAACAGGTTTGACCACATTGAGCTCAGAGCGTAAGGTCCGGGACCTGAAATTTGGAGCAAAAAATCAAATTTTCAGTTTGGCTGAAATTACATGAAATATGTGTCCCCCGTGGAAGCCCATGCCATTCCAGGTGAGAAAAATGCATCCTGAATCAAGTCTGAGGGCTAAAACCTCTGTAACGGGTTTTACCACATTGACCTCAGAACCTAAGGTCCGGACCAGAAATTTGGAGCCAAAAATCAAATTTTCAGTTTGGCTGAAATAACATGAAATATGTGTCCCCCCTGGAAGCCCATGCCATCCCAGGTGAGAAAAATGCATCCTGAATCAAGTCTGAGGGCTAAAACCTCTGTAACAGGTTTTACCAAATTGAGCTCAGAACGTAAGGTCGGGACCTGAAATTTGGAGCCAAAAATCAAATTTTCAGTTTGGCTGAAATTACATGAAATATGTGTCCCCCGTGGAAGCCCATGCCATCCCAGGTGAGAAAAATGCATCCTGAATCAAGTCTGAGTGCTAAAACCTCTGTAACGGGTTTTACCACATTGACCTCAGAACGTAAGGTCGGGACCTGAAATTTGGAGCCAAAAATCAAATTTTCAGTTTGGCTGAAATTACATGAAATATGTGTCCCCTGTGGAAGCCCATGCCATCCCAGGTGAGAAAAATGCATCCTGAATCAAGTCTGAGGGCTAAAACCTCTGTTTTGGGTTTTACCACATTGAGCTCAGAACGTAAGGTCGGGACCTGAAATTTGGAGCAAAAAATCAAATTTTTAATGTGGCTGAAATTACATGAAATCTGTGTCCCCTGTTGAAGCCCATGCCATCCCAGGTGAGAAAAATGCATCCTGAATCAAGTCTGAGTGCTAAAACCTCTGTAACCGGTTTTACCACATTGCGCTCAGAACGTAAGGTCGGGACCTGAAATTTGAAGCCAAAATTCAAATTTTCAGTTTGGCTGAAATTACATTTAATACGTGTCCCCCGTGGAAGCCCATGCCATCCCAGGTGAGAAAAATGCATCCTGAATCAAGTCTGAGTGCT
This sequence comes from Halichoeres trimaculatus, assembly GCF_033239565.1. Lineage (NCBI taxonomy): Eukaryota > Metazoa > Chordata > Actinopteri > Labriformes > Labridae > Halichoeres > Halichoeres trimaculatus. The sequence continues at coordinate 6,753 of NW_027437371.1, forward strand.
AAAACCTCTGTAACCGGTTTTACCACATTGACCTCAGAACGTAAGGTCCGGACCTGAAATTTGGAGCCAAAAATCAAATTTTCAGTTTGGCTGAAATTACATGAAATATGTGTCCCCCATGGAAGACCATGTCATCCCAGGTGAGAAAAATGCATCCTGAATCAAGTCTGAGTGCTAAAACCTCTGTAACAGGTTTGACCACATTGAGCTCAGAGCGTAAGGTCCGGGACCTGAAATTTGGAGCAAAAAAAAACAAATTTTCAGTTTGGCTGAAATTACATGAAATATGTGTCCCCCGTGGAAGCCCATGCCATACCAGGGGAGAAAAATGCATCCTGAATCAAGTCTGAGGGCTAAAACCTCTGTAACAGGTTTTACCACATTGACCTCAGAACATAAGGTCCGGACCTGAAATTTGGAGCAAAAAATCAAATTTTCAGTTTGGCTGAAATAACATGAAATATGTGTCCCCCGTGGAAGCCCATGCCATCCCAGGTGAGAAAAATGCATCCTGAATCAAGTCTGAGTGCTAAAACCTCTGTAAAGGGTTTTACCACATTGAGCTCAGAACGCAAGGTCGGGACCTGAAATTTGGAGCAAAAAATCAAATTTTCAGTTTGGCTGAAATAACATGAAATATGTGTCCCCCGTGGAAGCCCATGCCATCCCAGGTGAGAAAAATGCATCCTGAATCAAGTCTGAGGGCTAAAACCTCTGTAAACGGTTTTACCACATTGAGCTCAGAACGTAAGGTCGGGACCTGAAATTTGGAGCCAAAAATCAAATTTTCAGTTTGGCTGAAATAACATGAAATATGTGTCCCCCGTGGAAGCCCATGCCATCCCAGGTGAGAAAAATGCATCCTGAATCAAGTCTGAGGGCTAAAACCTCTGTAACAGGTTTGACCACATTGAGCTCAGAGCGTAAGGTCCGGGACCTGAAATTTGGAGCCAAAAATCAAATTTTCAGTTTGGCTGAAATTACATGAAATATGTGTCCCCCGTGGAAGCCCATGCCATTCCAGGTGAGAAAAATGCATCCTGAATCAAGTCTGAGGGCTAAAACCTCTGTAACGGGTTTTACCACATTGAGCTCAGAACGTAAGGTCCCGACCTGAAATTTGGAGCAAAAAAAATCAAATTATCAGTTTGGCTGAAATAACATGAAATATGTGTCCCCCGTGGAAGCCCATGCCATCCCAGGTGAGAAAAATGCATCCTGAATCAAGTCTGAGGGCTAAAACCTCTGAAACAGGTTTTAACACATTGAGCTCAGAACGTAAGGTCCGGACCTGAAATTTGGAGCAAAAAAATTGAATTTTCAGTTTGGCTGAAATTACATGAAAAATGTGTCCCCCGTAGAAGCCCATGCCATCCCAGGTGAGAAAAATGCATCCAGAATCAAGTCTGAGTGCTAAAACCTCTGTAAAGGGTTTAACCACATTGAGCTCAGAACGTAAGGTCGGGACCTGAAATTTGGAGCAAAAAAATTGAATTTTCAGTTTGGCTGAAATTACATGAAAAATGTGTCCCCCGTAGAAGCCCATGCCATCCCAGGTGAGAAAAATGCATCCTGAATCAAGTCTGAGTGCTAAAACCTCTGTAACAGGTTTTACCACATTGAGCTCAGAACGTAAGGTCGGGACCTGAAATTTGGAGCAAAAAAATTGAATTTTCAGTTTGGCTGAAATTACATGAAATATGTGTCCCCTGTGGAAGCCCATGCCATCCCAGGTGAGAAAAATGCATCCTGAATCAAGTCTGAGGGCTAAAACCTCTGTAACAGGTTTTACCACATTGAGCTCAGAACGTAAGGTCGGGACCTAAAATTTGGAGCTAAAAATCAAATTTTCAGTTTGGCTGAAATTACATGAAAAATGGGGCCCCCGTGGAAGCCCATGCCATACCAGGGGAGAAAAATGCATCCTGAATCAAGTCTGAGTGCTAAAACCTCTGTAACAGGTTTTACCACATTGAGCTCAGAACGTAAGGTCGGGACCTGAAATTTGGAGCAAAAAATTGAATTTTCAGTTTGGCTGAAATAACATGAAATATGTGTCCCCCGTGGAAGCCCATGCCATCCCAGGTGAGAAAAATGCATCCTGAATCAAGTCTGAGGGCTAAAACCTCTGTAACAGGTTTTACCACATTGAGCTCAGAACGTAAGGTCGGGACCTGAAATTTGGAGCCAAAAATCAAATTTTCAGTTTGGCTGAAATAACATGAAATATGTGTCCCCTGTGGAAGCC
>NW_027437372.1:0-8913 GCF_033239565.1 Halichoeres trimaculatus
AAGCCCATGCCATCCCAGGTGACAAAAAGGCATCCTGAATCAGTCTGAGGGCTAAAACCTCTGTTTCGGGTTTTCACAAATTTCACTCAGAACGTAAGGGCCGGACCTGAAATTTGGAGCCAAAATTTGACTTTCCAGTTTATGCTTAAATTGCATGAAATATGTGTCCCCCGTCGAAGCCCATGCCATCCCAGGTGACAAAAAGGCATCCTGAATCAGTCTGAGGGCTAAAACCTCTGTTTCGGGTTTTCACAAATTCCACTCAGAACGTAAGGGCCGGACCTGAAATTTGGAGCCAAAATTTGACTTTCCAGTTTATGCTTAAATTGCATGAAATATGTGTCCCCCGTCGAAGCCCATGCCATACCAGGTGACAAAAAGGCATCCTGAATCAGTCTGAGGGCTAAAACCTCTGTTTCGGGTTTTCACAAATTTCACTCAGAACGTAAGGGCCGGACCTGAAATCTGGAGCCAAAATTTGACTTTCCAGTTTATGCTTAAATTGCATGAAATACGTGTCCCCCTGTCGAAGCCCATGCCATCCCAGGTGACAAAAAGGCATTCTGAATCAGTCTGAGGGCTAAAACCTCTGTTTCGGGTTTTCACAAATTTCACTCAGAACGTAAGGGCCGGACCTGAAATTTGGAGCCAAAATTTGACTTTCCAGTTTATGCTTAAATTGCATGAAATATGTGTCCCCCGTCGAAGCCCATGCCATCCCAGGTGACAAAAAGGCATCCTGAATCAGTCTGAGGGCTAAAACCTCTGTTTCGGGTTTTCACAAATTTCACTCAGAACGTAAGGGCCGGACCTGAAATTTGGAGCCAAAATTTGACTTTCCAGTTTATGCTTAAATTGCATGAAATATGTGTCCCCCGTCGAAGCCCATGCCATCCCAGGTGACAAAAAGGCATTCTGAATCAGTCTGAGGGCTAAAACCTCTGTTTCGGGTTTTCACAAATTTCACTCAGAACGTAAGGGCCGGACCTGAAATTTGGAGCCAAAATTTGACTTTCCAGTTTATGCTTAAATTGCATGAAATATGTGTCCCCCGTCGAAGCCCATGCATCCCAGGTGACAAAAAGGCATTCTGAATCAGTCTGAGGGCTAAAACCTCTGTTTCGGGTTTTCACAAATTTCACTCAGAACGTAAGGGCCGGACCTGAAATTTGGAGCCAAAATTTGACTTTCCAGTTTATGCTTAAATTGCATGAAATATGTGTCCCCCGTCGAAGCCCATGCCATCCCAGGTGACAAAAAGGCATTCTGAATCAGTCTGAGGGCTAAAACCTCTGTTTCGGGTTTTCACAAATTTCACTCAGAACGTAAGGGCCGGACCTGAAATTTGGAGCCAAAATTTGACTTTCCAGTTTATGCTTAAATTGCATGAAATATGTGTCCCCCGTCGAAGCCCATGCCATCCCAGGTGACAAAAAGGCATCCTGAATCAGTCTGAGGGCTAAAACCTCTGTTTCGGGTTTTCACAAATTTCACTCAGAACGTAAGGGCCGGACCTGAAATTTGGAGCCAAAATTTGACTTTCCAGTTTATGCTTAAATTGCATGAAATATGTGTCCCCCGTCGAAGCCCATGCCATCCCAGGTGACAAAAAGGCATCCTGAATCAGTCTGAGGGCTAAAACCTCTGTTTCGGGTTTTCACAAATTTCACTCAGAACGTAAGGGCCGGACCTGAAATTTGGAGCCAAAATTTGACTTTCCAGTTTATGCTTAAATTGCATGAAATATGTGTCCCCCGTCGAAGCCCATGCCATCCCAGGTGACAAAAAGGCATTCTGAATCAGTCTGAGGGCTAAAACCTCTGTTTCGGGTTTTCACAAATTTCACTCAGAACGTAAGGGCCGGACCTGAAATTTGGAGCCAAAATTTGACTTTCCAGTTTATGCTTAAATTGCATGAAATATGTGTCCCCCGTCGAAGCCCATGCCATCCCAGGTGACAAAAAGGCATCCTGAATCAGTCTGAGGGCTAAAACCTCTGTTTCGGGTTTTCACAAATTTCACTCAGAACGTAAGGGCCGGACCTGAAATTTGGAGCCAAAATTTGACTTTCCAGTTTATGCTTAAATTGCATGAAATATGTGTCCCCCGTCGAAGCCCATGCCATCCCAGGTGACAAAAAGGCATCCTGAATCAGTCTGAGGGCTAAAACCTCTGTTTCGGGTTTTCACAAATTTCACTCAGAACGTAAGGGCCGGACCTGAAATTTGGAGCCAAAATTTGACCTTTCCAGTTTATGCTTAAATTGCATGAAATATGTGTCCCCCGTCGAAGCCCATGCCATCCCAGGTGACAAAAAGGCATTCCTGAATCAGTCTGAGGGCTAAAACCTCTGTTTCGGGTTTTCACAAATTTCACTCAGAACGTAAGGGCCGGACCTGAAATTTGGAGCCAAAATTTGACTTTCCAGTTTATGCTTAAATTGCATGAAATATGTGTCCCCCGTCGAAGCCCATGCCATCCCAGGTGACAAAAAGGCATCCTGAATCAGTCTGAGGGCTAAAACCTCTGTTTCGGGTTTTCACAAATTTCACTCAGAACGTAAGGGCCGGACCTGAAATTTGGAGCCAAAATTTGACTTTCCAGTTTATGCTTAAATTGCATGAAATATGTGTCCCCCGTCGAAGCCCATGCCATCCCAGGTGACAAAAAGGCATCCTGAATCAGTCTGAGGGCTAAAACCTCTGTTTCGGGTTTTCACAAATTTCACTCAGAACGTAAGGGCCGGACCTGAAATTTGGAGCCAAAATTTGACTTTCCAGTTTATGCTTAAATTGCATGAAATATGTGTCCCCCGTCGAAGCCCATGCCATCCCAGGTGACAAAAAGGCATCCTGAATCAGTCTGAGGGCTAAAACCTCTGTTTCGGGTTTTCACAAATTTCACTCAGAACGTAAGGGCCGGACCTGAAATTTGGAGCCAAAATTTGACTTTCCAGTTTATGCTTAAATTGCATGAAATATGTGTCCCCCGTCGAAGCCCATGCCATCCCAGGTGACAAAAAGGCATCCTGAATCAGTCTGAGGGCTAAAACCTCTGTTTCGGGTTTTCACAAATTTCACTCAGAACGTAAGGGCCGGACCTGAAATTTGGAGCCAAAATTTGACTTTCCAGTTTATGCTTAAATTGCATGAAATATGTGTCCCCCGTCGAAGCCCATGCCATCCCAGGTGACAAAAAGGCATCCTGAATCAGTCTGAGGGCTAAAACCTCTGTTTCGGGTTTTCACAAATTTCACTCAGAACGTAAGGGCCGGACCTGAAATTTGGAGCCAAAATTTGACTTTCCAGTTTATGCTTAAATTGCATGAAATATGTGTCCCCCGTCGAAGCCCATGCCATCCCAGGTGACAAAAAGGCATCCTGAATCAGTCTGAGGGCTAAAACCTCTGTTTCGGGTTTTCACAAATTTCACTCAGAACGTAAGGGCCGGACCTGAAATTTGGAGCCAAAATTTGACTTTCCAGTTTATGCTTAAATTGCATGAAATATGTGTCCCCCGTCGAAGCCCATGCCATCCCAGGTGACAAAAAGGCATCCTGAATCAGTCTGAGGGCTAAAACCTCTGTTTCGGGTTTTCACAAATTTCACTCAGAACGTAAGGGCCGGACCTGAAATTTGGAGCCAAAATTTGACTTTCCAGTTTATGCTTAAATTGCATGAAATATGTGTCCCCCGTCGAAGCCCATGCCATCCCAGGTGACAAAAAGGCATCCTGAATCAGTCTGAGGGCTAAAACCTCTGTTTCGGGTTTTCACAAATTTCACTCAGAACGTAAGGGCCGGACCTGAAATTTGGAGCCAAAATTTGACCTTTCCAGTTTATGCTTAAATTGCATGAAATATGTGTCCCCCGTCGAAGCCCATGCCATCCCAGGTGACAAAAAGGCATCCTGAATCAGTCTGAGGGCTAAAACCTCTGTTTCGGGTTTTCACAAATTTCACTCAGAACGTAAGGGCCGGACCTGAAATTTGGAGCCAAAATTTGACTTTCCAGTTTATGCTTAAATTGCATGAAATATGTGTCCCCGTCGAAGCCCATGCCATCCCAGGTGACAAAAAGGCATCCTGAATCAGTCTGAGGGCTAAAACCTCTGTTTCGGGTTTTCACAAATTTCACTCAGAACGTAAGGGCCGGACCTGAAATTTGGAGCCAAAATTTGACTTTCCAGTTTATGCTTAAATTGCATGAAATATGTGTCCCCCGTCGAAGCCCATGCCATCCCAGGTGACAAAAAGGCATCCTGAATCAGTCTGAGGGCTAAAACCTCTGTTTCGGGTTTTCACAAATTTCACTCAGAACGTAAGGGCCGGACCTGAAATTTGGAGCCAAAATTTGACTTTCCAGTTTATGCTTAAATTGCATGAAATATGTGTCCCCCGTCGAAGCCCATGCCATCCCAGGTGACAAAAAGGCATCCTGAATCAGTCTGAGGGCTAAAACCTCTGTTTCGGGTTTTCACAAATTTCACTCAGAACGTAAGGGCCGGACCTGAAATTTGGAGCCAAAATTTGACTTTCCAGTTTATGCTTAAATTGCATGAAATATGTGTCCCCCGTCGAAGCCCATGCCATCCCAGGTGACAAAAAGGCATCCTGAATCAGTCTGAGGGCTAAAACCTCTGTTTCGGGTTTTCACAAATTTCACTCAGAACGTAAGGGCCGGACCTGAAATTTGGAGCCAAAATTTGACTTTCCAGTTTATGCTTAAATTGCATGAAATATGTGTCCCCCGTCGAAGCCCATGCCATCCCAGGTGACAAAAAGGCATCCTGAATCAGTCTGAGGGCTAAAACCTCTGTTTCGGGTTTTCACAAATTTCACTCAGAACGTAAGGGCCGGACCTGAAATTTGGAGCCAAAATTTGACTTTCCAGTTTATGCTTAAATTGCATGAAATATGTGTCCCCCGTCGAAGCCCATGCCATCCCAGGTGACAAAAAGGCATCCTGAATCAGTCTGAGGGCTAAAACCTCTGTTTCGGGTTTTCACAAATTTCACTCAGAACGTAAGGGCCGGACCTGAAATTTGGAGCCAAAATTTGACTTTCCAGTTTATGCTTAAATTGCATGAAATATGTGTCCCCCGTCGAAGCCCATGCCATCCCAGGTGACAAAAAGGCATCCTGAATCAGTCTGAGGGCTAAAACCTCTGTTTCGGGTTTTCACAAATTTCACTCAGAACGTAAGGGCCGGACCTGAAATTTGGAGCCAAAATTTGACTTTCCAGTTTATGCTTAAATTGCATGAAATATGTGTCCCCCGTCGAAGCCATGCCATCCCAGGTGACAAAAAGGCATCCTGAATCAGTCTGAGGGCTAAAACCTCTGTTTCGGGTTTTCACAAATTTCACTCAGAACGTAAGGGCCGGACCTGAAATTTGGAGCCAAAATTTGACTTCCAGTTTATGCTTAAATTGCATGAAATATGTGTCCCCCGTCGAAGCCCATGCCATCCCAGGTGACAAAAAGGCATCCTGAATCAGTCTGAGGGCTAAAACCTCTGTTTCGGGTTTTCACAAATTTCACTCAGAACGTAAGGGCCGGACCTGAAATTTGGAGCCAAAATTTGACTTTCCAGTTTATGCTTAAATTGCATGAAATATGTGTCCCCCGTCGAAGCCCATGCCATCCCAGGTGACAAAAAGGCATCTGAATCAGTCTGAGGGCTAAAACCTCTGTTTCGGGTTTTCACAAATTTCACTCAGAACGTAAGGGCCGGACCTGAAATTTGGAGCCAAAATTTGACTTTCCAGTTTATGCTTAAATTGCATGAAATATGTGTCCCCCGTCGAAGCCCATGCCATCCCAGGTGACAAAAAGGCATCCTGAATCAGTCTGAGGGCTAAAACCTCTGTTTCGGGTTTTCACAAATTTCACTCAGAACGTAAGGGCCGGACCTGAAATTTGGAGCCAAAATTTGACTTTCCAGTTTATGCTTAAATTGCATGAAATATGTGTCCCCCGTCGAAGCCCATGCCATCCCAGGTGACAAAAAGGCATCCTGAATCAGTCTGAGGGCTAAAACCTCTGTTTCGGGTTTTCACAAATTTCACTCAGAACGTAAGGGCCGGACCTGAAATTTGGAGCCAAAATTTGACTTTCCAGTTTATGCTTAAATTGCATGAAATATGTGTCCCCCGTCGAAGCCCATGCCATCCCAGGTGACAAAAAGGCATCTGAATCAGTCTGAGGGCTAAAACCTCTGTTTCGGGTTTTCACAAATTTCACTCAGAACGTAAGGGCCGGACCTGAAATTTGGAGCCAAAATTTGACTTCCAGTTTATGCTTAAATTGCATGAAATATGTGTCCCCCGTCGAAGCCCATGCCATCCCAGGTGACAAAAAGGCATCCTGAATCAGTCTGAGGGCTAAAACCTCTGTTTCGGGTTTTCACAAATTTCACTCAGAACGTAAGGGCCGGACCTGAAATTTGGAGCCAAAATTTGACTTTCCAGTTTATGCTTAAATTGCATGAAATATGTGTCCCCCGTCGAAGCCCATGCCATCCCAGGTGACAAAAAGGCATCCTGAATCAGTCTGAGGGCTAAAACCTCTGTTTCGGGTTTTCACAAATTTCACTCAGAACGTAAGGGCCGGACCTGAAATTTGGAGCCAAAATTTGACTTTCCAGTTTATGCTTAAATTGCATGAAATATGTGTCCCCCGTCGAAGCCCATGCCATCCCAGGTGACAAAAAGGCATCCTGAATCAGTCTGAGGGCTAAAACCTCTGTTTCGGGTTTTCACAAATTTCACTCAGAACGTAAGGGCCGGACCTGAAATTTGGAGCCAAAATTTGACTTTCCAGTTTATGCTTAAATTGCATGAAATATGTGTCCCCCCGTCGAAGCCCATGCCATCCCAGGTGACAAAAAGGCATCCTGAATCAGTCTGAGGGCTAAAACCTCTGTTTCGGGTTTTCACAAATTTCACTCAGAACGTAAGGGCCGGACCTGAAATTTGGAGCCAAAATTTGACCTTTCCAGTTTATGCTTAAATTGCATGAAATATGTGTCCCCGTCGAAGCCCATGCCATCCCAGGTGACAAAAAGGCATCCTGAATCAGTCTGAGGGCTAAAACCTCTGTTTCGGGTTTTCACAAATTTCACTCAGAACGTAAGGGCCGGACCTGAAATTTGGAGCCAAAATTTGACTTTCCAGTTTATGCTTAAATTGCATGAAATATGTGTCCCCCGTCGAAGCCCATGCCATCCCAGGTGACAAAAAGGCATCCTGAATCAGTCTGAGGGCTAAAACCTCTGTTTCGGGTTTTCACAAATTTCACTCAGAACGTAAGGGCCGGACCTGAAATTTGGAGCCAAAATTTGACTTTCCAGTTTATGCTTAAATTGCATGAAATATGTGTCCCCCGTCGAAGCCCATGCCATCCCAGGTGACAAAAAGGCATCCTGAATCAGTCTGAGGGCTAAAACCTCTGTTCGGGGTTTTCACAAATTTCACTCAGAACGTAAGGGCCGGACCTGAAATTTGGAGCCAAAATTTGACTTTCCAGTTTATGCTTAAATTGCATGAAATATGTGTCCCCCGTCGAAGCCCATGCCATCCCAGGTGACAAAAAGGCATCCTGAATCAGTCTGAGGGCTAAAACCTCTGTTTCGGGTTTTCACAAATTTCACTCAGAACGTAAGGGCCGGACTGAAATTTGGAGCCAAAATTTGACTTTCCAGTTTATGCTTAAATTGCATGAAATATGTGTCCCCCGTCGAAGCCCATGCCATCCCAGGTGACAAAAAGGCATCCTGAATCAGTCTGAGGGCTAAAACCTCTGTTTCGGGTTTTCACAAATTTCACTCAGAACGTAGGGGCCGGACCTGAAATTTGGAGCCAAAATTTGACTTTCCAGTTTATGCTTAAATTGCATGAAATATGTGTCCCCGTCGAAGCCCATGCCATCCCAGGTGACAAAAAGGCATTCTGAATCAGTCTGAGGGCTAAAACCTCTGTTTCGGGTTTTCACAAATTTCACTCAGAACGTAAGGGCCGGACCTGAAATTTGGAGCCAAAATTTGACTTTCCAGTTTATGCTTAAATTGCATGAAATATGTGTCCCCCGTCGAAGCCCATGCCATCCCAGGTGACAAAAAGGCATCCTGAATCAGTCTGAGGGCTAAAACCTCTGTTTCGGGTTTTCACAAATTTCACTCAGAACGTAAGGGCCGGACCTGAAATTTGGAGCCAAAATTTGACTTTCCAGTTTATGCTTAAATTGCATGAAATATGTGTCCCCCGTCGAAGCCCATGCCATCCCAGGTGACAAAAAGGCATTCTGAATCAGTCTGAGGGCTAAAACCTCTGTTTCGGGTTTTCACAAATTTCACTCAGAACGTAAGGGCCGGACCTGAAATTTGGAGCCAAAATTTGACTTTCCAGTTTATGCTTAAATTGCATGAAATATGTGTCCCCCGTCGAAGCCCATGCCATCCCAGGTGACAAAAAGGCATCCTGAATCAGTCTGAGGGCTAAAACCTCTGTTTCGGGTTTTCACAAATTTCACTCAGAACGTAAGGGCCGGACCTGAAATTTGGAGCCAAAATTTGACCTTTCCAGTTTATGCTTAAATTGCATGAAATATGTGTCCCCCCGTCGAAGCCCATGCCATCCCAGGTGACAAAAAGGCATTCCTGAATCAGTCTGAGGGCTAAAACCTCTGTTTCGGGTTTTCACAAATTTCACTCAGAACGTAAGGGCCGGACCTGAAATTTGGAGCCAAAATTTGACTTTCCAGTTTATGCTTAAATTGCATGAAATATGTGTCCCCCGTCGAAGCCCATGCCATCCCAGGTGACAAAAAGGGCATCCTGAATCAGTCTGAGGGCTAAAACCTCTGTTTCGGGTTTTCACAAATTCACTCAGAACGTAAGGGCCGGACCTGAAATT
>NW_027437373.1:0-2500 GCF_033239565.1 Halichoeres trimaculatus
CTAACCCTAACCCTAACCCTAACCCTAACCCTAACCCTAACCCTAACCCTAACCCTAACCCTAACCCTAACCCTAACCCTAACCCTAACCCTAACCCTAACCCTAACCCTAACCCTAACCCTAACCCTAACCCTAACCCTAACCCTAACCCTAACCCTAACCCTAACCCTAACCCTAACCCTAACCCTAACCCTAACCCTAACCCTAACCCTAACCCTAACCCTAACCCTAACCCTAACCCTAACCCTAACCCTAACCCTAACCCTAACCCTAACCCTAACCCTAACCCTAACCCTAACCCTAACCTAACCCTAACCCTAACCCTAACCCTAACCCTAACCCTAACCCTAACCCTAACCCTAACCCTAACCCTAACCCTAACCCTAACCCTAACCCTAACCCTAACCCTAACCCTAACCCTAACCCTAACCCTAACCCTAACCCTAACCCTAACCCTAACCCTAACCCTAACCCAACCCTAACCCTAACCCTAACCCTAACCCTAACCCTAACCCTAACCCTAACCCTAACCCTAACCCTAACCCTAACCCTAACCCTAACCCTAACCCTAACCCTAACCCTAACCCTAACCCTAACCCTAACCCTAACCCTAACCCTAACCCTAACCCTAACCCTAACCTAACCCTAACCCTAACCCTAACCCTAACCCTAACCCTAACCCTAACCCTAACCCTAACCCTAACCCTAACCCTAACCCTAACCCTAACCCTAACCCTAACCCTAACCCTAACCCTAACCCTAACCCTAACCCTAACCCTAACCCTAACCCTAACCCTAACCCTAACCCTAACCCTAACCCTAACCCTAACCCTAACCCTAACCCTAACCCTAACCCTAACCCTAACCCTAACCCTAACCCTAACCCTAACCCTAACCCTAACCCTAACCCTAACCCTAACCCTAACCCTAACCCTAACCCTAACCCTAACCCTAACCCTAACCCTAACCCTAACCCTAACCCTAACCCTAACCCTAACCCTAACCCTAACCCTAACCCTAACCCTAACCCTAACCCTAACCCTAACCCTAACCCTAACCCTAACCCTAACCCTAACCCTAACCCTAACCCTAACCCTAACCCTAACCCTAACCCTAACCCTAACCCTAACCCTAACCCTAACCCTAACCCTAACCCTAACCCTAACCCTAACCCTAACCCTAACCCTAACCCTAACCCTAACCCTAACCCTAACCCTAACCCTAACCCTAACCCTAACCCTAACCTAACCCTAACCCTAACCCTAACCCTAACCCTAACCCTAACCCTAACCCTAACCCTAACCCTAACCCTAACCCTAACCCTAACCCTAACCCTAACCCTAACCCTAACCCTAACCCTAACCCTAACCCTAACCCTAACCCTAACCCTAACCCTAACCCTAACCCTAACCCTAACCCTAACCCTAACCCTAACCCTAACCCTAACCCTAACCCTAACCCTAACCCTAACCCTAACCCTAACCCTAACCCTAACCTAACCCTAACCCTAACCCTAACCCTAACCCTAACCCTAACCCTAACCCTAACCCTAACCCTAACCCTAACCCTAACCCTAACCCTAACCCTAACCCTAACCCTAACCCTAACCCTAACCTAACCCTAACCCTAACCCTAACCCTAACCCTAACCCTAACCCAACCCTAACCCTAACCCTAACCCTAACCCTAACCCTAACCCTAACCCTAACCCTAACCCTAACCCTAACCCTAACCCTAACCCTAACCCTAACCCTAACCCTAACCCTAACCCTAACCCTAACCCTAACCCTAACCCTAACCCTAACCCTAACCCTAACCCTAACCCTAACCCTAACCCTAACCCTAACCCTAACCCTAACCCTAACCCTAACCCTAACCCTAACCCTAACCCTAACCCTAACCCTAACCCTAACCCTAACCCTAACCCTAACCCTAACCCTAACCCTAACCCTAACCCTAACCCTAACCCTAACCCTAACCCTAACCCTAACCCTAACCCTAACCCTAACCCTAACCCTAACCCTAACCCTAACCCTAACCCTAACCCTAACCCTAACCCTAACCCTAACCCTAACCCTAACCCTAACCCTAACCCTAACCCTAACCCTAACCCTAACCTAACCCTAACCCTAACCCTAACCCTAACCCTAACCCTAACCCTAACCCTAACCCTAACCCCTAACCCTAACCCTAACCCTAACCCTAACCCTAACCCTAACCCTAACCCTAACCCTAACCCTAACCCTAACCCTAACCCTAACCCTAACCCTAACCCTAACCCTAACCCTAACCCTAACCCTAACCCTAACCCTAACCCTAACCCTAACCCTAACCCTAACCCTAACCCTAACCCTAACCCTAACCCTAACCCTAACCCTAACCCTAACCCTAACCCTAACCCTAACCCTAACCCTAACCCTAACCCTAACCCTAACCCTAACCCTAACCCTAACCCTAACCCTAACCCTAACCCTAACCCTAACCCTAACCCTAACCCTAAC
>NW_027437374.1:0-2500 GCF_033239565.1 Halichoeres trimaculatus
CGGTTGATTCCATGAGGTTCTCATGTTTTGACAGCTGTCAAGGGGTGGGATGATCATGTCGTTTACAGTTGTGGATGGTTAGTTGGGGTGTGGGTATTTTGTCTTTGATTCAAAGATGTTTTTATGTGTGTGGATAGATTGGAGATCAGCCAGAGAGAGAGAGAGAGGGAGAGAGAGGGAGAGAGAGAGAGAGAGAGAGAGAGAGAGAAAAGAGCAGTGAGAAGGAGTGAGAGAGCAAGGGAGGTGAGGAAAGTTATCCCAGGAAAAGAACTGGAAGACTTGATGCCTCGATGTAGAGGGCGAATTTAGACAAGCCTTCATCCGGGGTAGGATTACGTTCAGATCTGGTTTGGAGCGAGAGAGAGAAGGGGGAAAAAAAATGGGAGAGAGAGAGAGAGAGAGAGAGAGAGAGAGAGAGAGAGAGAGTTTAAGAGAGGGGGGAGAAAAAGGCATCCCAGGGAGAGAACTGAAAGACTTGGTGCCTCGATGTAGAGGGCGAATTTAGACAAGCCTTCATCCTGGGTAGGATAACGTTCAAACCTGGTTTGAGGGGGAGGGAGTGTGTGCGAGAGGGGGAGAGAGAGAGAGAGAGAGAGGGAGAGTGAACCAGTGGAAGAGAGGGAGAGAGAGTGAGTAAGGTGAGAAGAGGTATTACAGGAAGAGGACTGAAAGGGTAGGTGTCGAGGAGGTAGAGCCAAGGTGGTGAGTCCTGTGTAAGACAACATCCACCCCACCCGATGTAGGGTTTGGGCTCTTACCTGCCTCTTCTCCCTCTGGTAGGAGGGAAGAGAGAAGGTATGGAGGAGGTGAAGAAACGAGAGGGGAGAGAGAGGGAGAGAGAGAGATTGATATAGAGAGTATAGGAGAGGGATGAGAAAAAGGCATCCCAGGGAGAGAACTGAAAGACTTGGTGCCTCGATGTAGAGGGCGAATTTAGACAAGCCTTCATCCTGAGTAGGATTACGTTCAAACCTGGTTTGGAAAGAGGGGGTGGAGAGAGTGTGTGCGAGATGGGGAGAGAGAGTGTGTGTGTAAGAGGGGGGGGTGAACGAGTGGGAGAGAGGGACAGAGAGTGAGAGAGGTGAGAAGAGGTATTGCAGGAAGAGGACTGAAAGGGTTGGTGTCGAGGAGGTAGAGCCAAGGTGGTGAGTCCTGTGTAAGACAACATCCACCCCACCCGATGTAGGGTTTGGGCTCTTACCTGCCTCTTCTCCCTCCGGTAGGAGGGAAGAGAGAAGGTATGGAGGAGGTGAAGAGAAGAGAGAGGGAGGGTTTTTTGACATTCTAGGAACTGTATGGTACGAAAGTCCGAAGGCTCTGGCTGGGTTAGGTTAGGGAAATTTACAGTGACACCCCCCGGTTCATCAATCGACTGGCCGGTTGAATGGGAATGTCAAGGGCTTGCACGGGCCGGCGCGTATTGTCTATCCATGGTTCCTTGTCAATAACCTTGACCCTCTTTGGAAATGGAACAGTTAGAGGTGAGAGGGAGGGAGATGAAGGAGTGTGTGTGGAGAGATGTGTGTGTCTTTGTGTGTACATGTATGTGGTGTTGGTGTTGGGGGTGGGGGGGTGGGGTGTGGGGGGGCAGATGGTGGGATATGGTTTTTATGTTTTGGGTTCATATTTTTAAGTGCAAAAGGCTTCAAGTTCAAATGGTTGAGTTTAGGGTCAAGGGCTGGATTATGGTTCAATTTTCATAAAGATCCCAAATTTGGTTAAGCTTAGGGGTAAATTTAGGGTTAAGGTTTTTCAGATACAGATTATGAACTTGGTGTGACTGGTATGGTTTGGGCCTCAAGATAAAATGGTTAAGTTTGGGGTCTGGGACTAGGTAATGGTTGTACAGTCATAAAAAAGGTTATTTTAGGGTTAGATTATAAACTAGGTGTGACTGGTTCGGTTTAAGCCTCAAGTTCAAATGGTTCAGTTTAGGGTCAAGGGCTGGGTTATGGTTAAATTTTCATAAAGATCCCAAATTTGGTTAGGCTTAGGGGTTAGTTTTGGGTTAAGGTTTTTCCGGCATTGATTATGAACTTGGTGCGACCTGTTCGGTTTAGGCCTCCAGTTCAAATGGTTAATTTTAGGGTCTGGGACTAGGTAATGGTTGTATACTCATAAAAACGGGTTATTTTAGGGTTAGGTTATAAACTTGGTGTGACTGGTTCGGTTTAGGCCTCAAGTTCAAATGATTCAGTTTAGGGTGTAGGGAGGAGTTAGGGTTATGTTTTCATAAAAATGGGTTAGGGTAAGGGTTAGGGTTAGGGTCAGGGTTATGGTTAGGTTAAGGGATAGTAGGGTTAGGTTTATGGTTAGGTTTAGGGTTAGGGTTAGGGTAAGGGTCAGGGTGGGTTTAGGGTTAGGGTCAGCATAAGGGTTAGGGTTAGGTTCAGGGTTAGGGTAAACGTAAGCGTTATAGGGTTAGGGTCAGGGTTATGGTTAGGTTTAGGGATAGTTGGGTTAGGGTTAGGGTTGGGTTAGGTTTAGGGTTAGGGTTAAG
>NW_027437374.1:7500-8585 GCF_033239565.1 Halichoeres trimaculatus
GTGTGGGTGAGGGGGTAGGGGTTGGGTGTGGGGTAGGGTTGTGGGGGTGGGGTAGGGTGAGGGGTGGGGTGGGGGGTGGGGTGGGGAGGGGGTTGGGTGGGGTGGGGTGGGTTGGGTGGGGGAGGGGGTGGGGGTGGGTGTGGGGGTGGGGGTGGGGTGGGTGGTGGGTGGGGGTGGGGGTGGGGGTCAGGGGGTGGGGGAGGGGTAGGGTGAGGGGGTGGGGGTGGTAGGGTGTGGGGGTGGGGGAGGGTGAGGGGGTGGGGTAGGGGTAGGGTAGGGGGTGGTGGGTAGGGTGTAGGGGGTGGGGTGGGGAGGGGGAGGGGTAGGGTGTGGGGTAGGGGGTGGGGGTGTGGGTGGGGGTGGGTGTGGGGGAGGGGTGGGAGAGGGGGTGGGGGTAGGGGAGGGGTGGGTGGGGTGTGGGGGTGGGGGTGGGGGTAGGGTGGGGTGGGGGTGGGGGTGGGGGTGGGGGTGGGGTGGGGGAGGGGGTGGGGTGGGTGGGTGGGGGTGGGGGTGGGGAGGGGTGGGGTGGGGGTGGGTGAGGGGGTGGGGGTGGGGTGGGGTGGGGGTGGGGTGGGGGTGGGTGGTGGGGGTGGGGTGGGGTGGGGTCTGGGGGTGGGGGTGGGGGTGGGGTGGGGTGGGGTGGGGTGGGTGGGTGGGGGTGGGGTGGGGTGGGGTGGGGTGGGGGTGGGGGAGGGGGTGGGGTGGGTGGGGGTGGGAGGGGTGGGGGTGGGAGGGGTGGGGGTGGGGGTGGGGTGGGGGTGGGGAGGGGGTGGGGTGGGGTGGGTGGGGGTGGGGGTGGGGTGGGGGTGGGGGTGGGGTGGGGGTGGGGGTGGGGTGGGGGTGGGGTGGGGGTGGGGGTGGGGGTGGGGTGGGGGTGGGGGTGGGTGGGGGTGGGTGAGGGGGTGGGGGTGGGGGTAGGGGAGGGGTGGGGGGTGGGGTGAGGGTTGGGTAGTGGGGGTGGGGTGTGGGTGGGGGTGGGGTGGGGGTGGGGGTGGGGGTGAGGGGTAGGGGGTGGGGGTGGGGTCGGGGGTGGGGGTGGGGGTGGGGGTAGGGGAGGGGGTTCGGGTGGGGGTGGGGGTGGGGGG
>NW_027437376.1:3502-6002 GCF_033239565.1 Halichoeres trimaculatus
AACCCTAACCCTAACCCTAACCCTAACCCTAACCCTAACCCTAACCCTAACCCTAACCCTAACCCTAACCCTAACCCTAACCCTAACCCTAACCCTAACCCTAACCCTAACCCTAACCCTAACCCTAACCCTAACCCTAACCCTAACCCTAACCCTAACCCTAACCCTAACCCTAACCCTAACCCTAACCCTAACCCTAACCCTAACCCTAACCCTAACCCTAACCCTAACCCTAACCCTAACCCTAACCCTAACCCTAACCCTAACCCTAACCCTAACCCTAACCCTAACCCTAACCCTAACCCTAACCCTAACCCTAACCCTAACCCTAACCCTAACCCTAACCCTAACCCTAACCCTAACCCTAACCCTAACCCTAACCCTAACCCTAACCCTAACCCTAACCCTAACCCTAACCCTAACCCTAACCCTAACCCTAACCCTAACCCTAACCCTAACCCTAACCCTAACCCTAACCCTAACCCTAACCCTAACCCTAACCCTAACCCTAACCCTAACCCTAACCCTAACCCTAACCCTAACCCTAACCCTAACCCTAACCCTAACCCTAACCCTAACCCTAACCCTAACCCTAACCCTAACCCTAACCCTAACCCTAACCCTAACCCTAACCCTAACCCTAACCCTAACCCTAACCCTAACCCTAACCCTAACCCTAACCCTAACCCTAACCCTAACCCTAACCCTAACCCTAACCCTAACCCTAACCCTAACCCTAACCCTAACCCTAACCCTAACCCTAACCCTAACCCTAACCCTAACCCTAACCCTAACCCTAACCCTAACCCTAACCCTAACCCTAACCCTAACCCTAACCCTAACCCTAACCCTAACCCTAACCCTAACCCTAACCCTAACCCTAACCCTAACCCTAACCCTAACCCTAACCCTAACCCTAACCCTAACCCTAACCCTAACCCTAACCCTAACCCTAACCCTAACCCTAACCCTAACCCTAACCCTAACCCTAACCCTAACCCTAACCCTAACCCTAACCCTAACCCTAACCCTAACCCTAACCCTAACCCTAACCCTAACCCTAACCCTAACCCTAACCCTAACCCTAACCCTAACCCTAACCCTAACCCTAACCCTAACCCTAACCCTAACCCTAACCCTAACCCTAACCCTAACCCTAACCCTAACCCTAACCCTAACCCTAACCCTAACCCTAACCCTAACCCTAACCCTAACCCTAACCCTAACCCTAACCCTAACCCTAACCCTAACCCTAACCCTAACCCTAACCCTAACCCTAACCCTAACCCTAACCCTAACCCTAACCCTAACCCTAACCCTAACCCTAACCCTAACCCTAACCCTAACCCTAACCCTAACCCTAACCCTAACCCTAACCCTAACCCTAACCCTAACCCTAACCCTAACCCTAACCCTAACCCTAACCCTAACCCTAACCCTAACCCTAACCCTAACCCTAACCCTAACCCTAACCCTAACCCTAACCCTAACCCTAACCCTAACCCTAACCCTAACCCTAACCCTAACCCTAACCCTAACCCTAACCCTAACCCTAACCCTAACCCTAACCCTAACCCTAACCCTAACCCTAACCCTAACCCTAACCCTAACCCTAACCCTAACCCTAACCCTAACCCTAACCCTAACCCTAACCCTAACCCTAACCCTAACCCTAACCCTAACCCTAACCCTAACCCTAACCCTAACCCTAACCCTAACCCTAACCCTAACCCTAACCCTAACCCTAACCCTAACCCTAACCCTAACCCTAACCCTAACCCTAACCCTAACCCTAACCCTAACCCTAACCCTAACCCTAACCCTAACCCTAACCCTAACCCTAACCCTAACCCTAACCCTAACCCTAACCCTAACCCTAACCCTAACCCTAACCCTAACCCTAACCCTAACCCTAACCCTAACCCTAACCCTAACCCTAACCCTAACCCTAACCCTAACCCTAACCCTAACCCTAACCCTAACCCTAACCCTAACCCTAACCCTAACCCTAACCCTAACCCTAACCCTAACCCTAACCCTAACCCTAACCCTAACCCTAACCCTAACCCTAACCCTAACCCTAACCCTAACCCTAACCCTAACCCTAACCCTAACCCTAACCCTAACCCTAACCCTAACCCTAACCCTAACCCTAACCCTAACCCTAACCCTAACCCTAACCCTAACCCTAACCCTAACCCTAACCCTAACCCTAACCCTAACCCTAACCCTAACCCTAACCCTAACCCTAACCCTAACCCTAACCCTAACCCTAACCCTAACCCTAACCCTAACCCTAACCCTAACCCTAACCCTAACCCTAACCCTAACCCTAACCCTAACCCTAACCCTAACCCTAACCCTAACCCTAACCCTAACCCTAACCCTAACCCTAACCCTAACCCTAACCCTAACCCTAACCCTAACCCTAACCCTAACCCTAACCCTAACCCTAACCCTAACCCTAACCCTAACCCTAACCCTAACCCTAACCCTAACC
>NW_027437377.1:0-7399 GCF_033239565.1 Halichoeres trimaculatus
CTGCCCATGCATTGTTGTTTTGATCGGGATATCATGGAAACAGGAAGAACTCTGTTTGCTCACATATGCAAACAGGTTGTTCTGAATGTTCCAGAAATATGAATACTGACCTTAACCCAAATATAGACTGCATGTTAACAGCATTAACCTCTCTGAAATCTATGATGAACTGTGGAGATCCATCTGATTTCTCTTCCAACAGGCAGGGGGAGCACAAGGAACTGGAAATGGGCATGGCTAAGCCAGTTGTAACCCAGCTCACCATTTTGTACACTTTGTAAATGTGAATGTGCATAGGGTAGTGGTATTGCCAGTTCTTTGATTCTACTTTATTTGTTCTCAAATTCTGTATTAATTCTCGTTTTACATTAGATCTCATGTTATTTGTAGGTCTTGTGGTAAGTGTATTAACCAATCAGGTTCCTGGATTCAGCGTGAATCAGGAAGTGTAGGCACAAGACGGCGCATTTGATAGCCTGAGACACTCGACTCTAGACCGAAACATCTGAGTTACTGCATCGATAAAGCTTAGTAGATAGTACGTGGAGTAACTGAACTTATACTCTGAACCTAAACGTGCTAATTGAACTTACAGGATGATGGAGTGGGGCGTGGGGAGTGTGGGGCTATAAACATCAATGAAGAAAGATGGACGAGTAATTGTTATCAATGTTTTATTTATTTCATCAT
The DNA here is from genome assembly GCF_033239565.1 of Halichoeres trimaculatus. Classification (NCBI taxonomy): domain Eukaryota; kingdom Metazoa; phylum Chordata; class Actinopteri; order Labriformes; family Labridae; genus Halichoeres; species Halichoeres trimaculatus. Next base: position 691 of record NW_027437377.1, read on the forward strand.
TTGTTAACTTTTTTAATTTACTTGATAATTTATTATGCTTATGAGTATTTAAGTTTGACCTTATTTTTATGCAGGCCATGTTTTGAGTTGCCTTTTCCTTCTGGTGTGGAGCGATGGCGAGCTGAAATGACAAACGACAACATTAGAATCTGTCTGTGACTCAACGACCACATCAGATAAGCTTGTCTTTTGAAAGAGACTATTTTTTAGCCTTTTGGACTATCATATCTTCGGAGGAGGAAACAAAATGTTTTTGTAAGTATTATGGACTTTGAATCCCGTGGACAATCATAATTACAGATTGCATGAAATGCCTTTTTTGAATTTTAAGTTTAGTTGATTACTGGGTTTGGGAGAGTGAAGTGTACTCACTGAAAAAACTGAAGAACTGGAAATATTTTGAATAGAATAGAATAGAATGGAACTTTATCGTCATTGTTACAAGTACAACAAAACTGAAGTCACAGCAGCAATCAAGAAAACAAAAGTAAGAAAGTGCAAAAAGGTCCATAAGAAAATAGATGATGACAACTTGTCCATCATTGTCCAGTTCAGCCAGCTTCCACCTCCACAGGGTCCAGGACTGAGCTTCTTCAGTCATTCTCCATCTCTGTCTCATGTATCCTGTCTGCTCACAGCATGTGAAGTTCTTCCAATGTGGCGTTGGTGTCTAATGTTACCTCCGTCAGCCATGTTTGTGAATAGCATGACGCTACTCTGCCCTCTGGTATTCCCTCTGTTGCTGGATTAGCACAGCTAGCTCGTCCGTCTTAGTGGAGGCAGATTTAATGTTCCCAATAACGATGGATGGAAGGACAGGTCCATGTCGTCACTTCTTAGCTCACACCTGAGAACCAGCATGTCGTCCTCACCTCCTTCTCCTCACCTTATGGGATCTTCATCAGGCCTTACACCAGTTAGCATTGACATGCTACAGGCTGCTAACAGCTGAGTTCACATGTAAACAATGCAGCCACTGGCTAGGTCCTCACCTTGTCTGTGTTACGAGGATCTGGCAGTAGGCCCTGGCAAGAAACAACATGCCAAAGAAACACTACATGATCTTGAGCTAGATAACACATTTTGGGATTCAGCCTGAGGCCTACAGCCTCTATTCGGGAAAAGACCTCCTTCAAACTGCAGAGGTGGTCCTAAAAGGTGGGGCTGTATATCAAAAAATCGTCCAGATACACCATGCACACCTGCCAAGGCAGCCCTCTGAGCACCAGCTCCAATCATGCGCTGAAACGTTGCAGGTGAATTGGTGAGACCCATCGGCATGGACCTCCACTGGTAGAGGCCCCTGCCCGCCGTGAAGGCGGTCTTTTCTCTGTCCTCCTCAGCGACCTCCACCTGCCAGTAGCCATTAGAGAAATCCAGTGTACTAAACCACTGGGAGCCTGCTAGTGCATCCAGAGTGTCATCGACCCTGGGAAGGGGGTGCGAGTCTTTCACTGTTATGCTGTTCAGGCGACGATAGTCAATACAAAACCTCCACTCACCATTTTTCTTTCTCACCAGGAATACAGGTGAGGCCCAGGGGCTGAAGCTTTCCTCTATGACTCCATCAGCCAAAATGGTTTCCACCTGCTGATCAATTTTTTCTGTTTTTTCTGGTGAGGTTCTGTAGGCACGCTGGCGCAGTGGAGGATGATTTCCAGTATTGATCTGATGCGTGATGAAGGTGCATTTGCGAGTCACCCCTTTTGATGCTAAATATCTCCTTGTGTTCTGCCAGCAATGCTACTAATTGTGCTTTCTGCTGCTGACTGGCTGGAGACTCTTCCAGTGACGTGCCAGGAACATTCAATCAATCAATCAATCAATCAATCAATCAATCTTTATTTATATAGCGTCAAATCATAACAAATGTTATTTCAAGACACTTTACAAAAACATTTACAGGTCTAGACCCGTAAATGTTAATAAAATGTTATTAGCAGAAACCCAACATCAAGACAAGATAAGGAGTCTTATCTTATCTTAATCCACCATGAGTAAAGAATTTTGCAGCATTTAGCAAGTTACAATGGCAAGGAAAAACTTCCCTTTAACGGGCAGAAACCTGGGACAGAACCAGACTCATGTTCGACAGACATCTGTCTCGACTGTGTTGGGGTTAGAGAGACAGATAGAGGAGAGAGAGTGGGAGAGAGAATGGGGGGGGGGTAGGGATACACACACACACGCACACACACACACACACACACACAGAAAGGGAGAGAGAGAGAAACAGACGCAGTCTGAAGTTTGGCGCTGTGGCGACAGTTAAAGTGAAACCAGCAGGCCATTCCCGGCAACAATCCAAAGCCGTAGCTGCTGGTGACGGACAGGAGCACAGCAGCAGGCCATCTACTTCACCGATCCCCAGGAACCTACAAGACAAACTCAGAGCCTCCCAGAGAGATGTATGGTCAGTAACTATAACAGGACAGTAAGATAAGAAGTTAGACTGACAGAAAAAGAGGGAAACAGGAGCCCTGTGTGTCAGTTCCCCCCAGCAGTCTAAACCTATAGCAGCATGACTAAGAGCTGGTTCAGATCTGATCCAGCTCTAACTGTAAGCTTTATCAAAAAGGAAAGTTTTAAGTCTACTCTTAAAGGTTGAGACCGTGTCTTGATGGATGAAACAGCTGCGACAGTCTCGACTGGGACCTGGGGGAGCAGAACAAGCTCAGACTCTTCCACAGAGAAAAACTCCCTAAGGTGTGTGCCCTTTCTCATAGTGATGTCCTGAACTGTAGGGTTCAGCACACAGGCTGTAGTTATTCCATCCTTCACTAATGTCACTGTGTGGGCCACAACACACCCACTTGCACTCTGGGGGTTGGGTGCTAAGTAGCCCACAAAGTTAGGAAGATGTTCAGCTGGTCTGCTGGGAGAAACACTGACTGGCACTAGCATTTCACTGAGAGGGGGCAGTGTAAAAGCAGTGGCCACAGTAACATTGCAACACTCAAGAATCAAGTTTTTCGTACTCAAGAGTAGAATACTTAGTGTCCCATAGTTGCAGTTTGCCACGTGCAAAATCCAAAAGGGGGTGGTTAGCCACAAGGAGGTCCAGGCCAAGCAGTGCGGCTTGTGTCGATCCTCTCATTACGTAGAAAACATGCTGCCAGGAGTCATTTCCAAGGAGTCAGGTAGCAAGTCCGCCTTCGCGCAGAGCTGGGACTGACATGCGCAAGTCAGCACTGATCATTGACTCTGTTGAACCTGAGCCCACCAATATGTTGATTTCTGTCCCCTCAACACTCCCTCTCGCATACGAAGTACACTGTTGAGGTGTCATTTCTGGTGTACGTACCTCACATGTTGATGAGACAGGCATTTCTTTCTCTCCGTGGCCCTTGAGTGTATCAGCTGAGGTCTGGGCCGCGACATCACCTTTTTCCCGGCTGGCTAGCTGGAACTTCTCTTTTTGGAGAGAAAATACGCACCCCTCTCTTCCTCTGCTTTTCCTCCTCGAAGTGGGACCTTGAGGGTCTGGGGCTCCGCCAATTTGGTGAGCTTGCTCGGTTATCATAATGCATTCGATGGTCTGGTCTCTCACTGAAGCCTCGCTCAGCTCCCTGTTCGAGCCAGCTGTGATCAGGGGAACGCCCCCTCGGTTCACCCCGGGGACGATGGGACAGGCAACCTTGCTCCCCACAGGTACACTGACACTGACCTCCACATGGTGGATGAGTTTTCCATTCATCCCTCCAGGTACTCGATCGCTGTTGGTTGTTTTCCTCCACCAGTCGTCTCATTTCCATTCTCATTTCTCTCATGTCGTCGGTTAGTCTGTCAATAGCTCTATACAGCCCACCTCCATCAGATATGGATGACACCATGGCTGCTGCCACACCTCCCATAAGAGGCTGACGTGTATGCTGGTTGCCATAATCCATCTTTAAGGCTTCTCGGGCCATCTCACAGCGTCCCGCAATAATAAGGGCCTCTTCCAAGTCCATAGCTCCCTGCTCATGACATTTAGCTTTCAGTTGGGAGTCGAGACCAGCCAAAAATCTGCAAAATTTCTCTTCTTTCTGAGCGATGTCACCATACCCTGGGTATGCTTTATGAACCAACTTGCTTATTTCTGCTGCATATACTTCCAGACTCTCACCAGGGGGACGAGGGCGGGCTGCAAGATTTGCTCTGAAACGGTTGAGAAAATGTCGCTGTCCAAACGCCTCCTGTAGTTTCTCTTTCACTGCTGAAAAATCTGCTTGCACAGCTGCAGGGAGACTGTCCCAAAGGAGAAAGGCAGCTTTGGTTAATTGTGTCGGCAAAATCCTGGATAGTTCCTGATTATAGTCACCACAGCCTCCGACGAGTGCTCTCACTGCTACTTCATACTGTCTGATCGAGCAAGGAAAACTTTGTTGTTAGTCTCCAGCAAAGGCAGGCGGTAGGTCAATCCTCAGGTTCCCGGAGAGAGGTCTCTCTCTGTAACGCTCGCTGCAGACAAGCGGGTCCTCCTCGTATTTCCACATATCGATGTTTTATCTTCCTTTATTTCACAGTTCGTTAGCTCTCTCATAGAGAAGAATAGAATAGAATAGAAAATACTTTATTTATCCCCGAGGGGAAATTCAGGAGTCACCGCAGCATTTAAGAAAACAAAAGTAAGAAAGAGTATAGAAAGTGCAAAAATGTCCATAAGACATTAGATGACGACATCCCGTCCACCACTCGTCCACCACTCTCCAGCCCAGCCAGCCTCCACCTCCACAGGGTCCAGGACTGAGCCTCCCCAGCAGTCTGTTCAGTCTCTGTCTCCTGGATCCTGTCCGCTCACAGCAGGCGAAGCTCCTCCGATGTGTCGTGGCGTCCGATGTCTGCTCCGTCAGCCACGTCCGTGAACAGCACGATGCCGCTGGGCTAGCACAGCTAGCTCATCCATGCCTTGGAGCGAGATCCCACGTTCCCAACAATGATGGATGGAAGGACAGGTCCACGTCGTCACCTCCCAGCTCACATCCGAGAACCAGCACGTCGTCCTCACCGCCTCCTCCTCAGCTCGAGGGAAATCATCAAGCCCTACACTAGTTAGCATTGACATGCTACAGGCTGCTAACAGCTAATTTCGCATGTAAACAATGCAGCCATGGTTACATGTAGGATCTCCAGACAAACACAGGAGAAAAGTAGTAAAAAATACCGCCGAAGCCACAAAAAGTTTGGTGTCCGTGACCAACAATGAACCATACAAAGTGATGATCCACTCCAAATACAAAGATGACGAAAAAGAGACGAAAAAATTACGAGAAACAGACAAAGACGAGAGAGCTGCTGCAACAGGCAGCTACTTGAGTAGCGCCTAGCAACCGAGAGGAGTCATGTCACAGTTTATAGCTGTGTCGGGTCAGGTGAGGTCCAACAATCGCTACAGACGTCAAGCTTGAGCTACTCTTCTGTAAACTAGCAGCGGGAACTGAGCTACATGGAGTTAGCGGGTGCTAACTTTAGCAACTGACTGTTTCTTTAAAAGACCGTGTTCTTAAACTCACACACTTTTCTTGCAATGGGAGAAAGTTGGGACGATCCCACCACTGCTACCAATGTAATCCTCTTTCCTGACGCCTATACTGTTTGTTATAGAGAAAATAGAAAACCACGAGGGAACTTTCATCCAGATGTTCCAATTTTATTTCTCCGCTATAACACGTTAGCGTCACTTCCAGCCACACACCAGCACTTCCGTTTTTGTCCTTCAAAATAAGACACATAAAATGGCTTACAGCGGTAATACCTAAAGAAGGAAAAGATCTAAAACACTGTTCATCTTATAGACCTGTGTCCCTCTTAAACGTTTACATCAATTATGGCAAATAGACTTTCATATATACTACCTCAAATTATTAATTTACATCAGACAGAATTTGTCAAAAGCCGTCTTTTAGGCAACAATATTCAACATACTCTTAATGTAATTGATTATACAATAAAAACAAAACAACAAATGTTAATATTGACGTTAGATGCTGAAAAGGCCTTTGATCGGGTGTCATGGCCCTTATTATTTGTAGTGTGTGATAAATTTGGCTTCCACCAAACTTTTATTAATTTGATGAAGACTATGTATAAAGAACCAAAAGCAAGAGTTAGAGTGAATGGGATCCCTTTTAAGACTTTTATTCTAAAAAGAGGAACAAGACAGGGAGACCCTTTATCCCCACAACTATTTGCTTTATACAAAGAACCATTATCGGAGAGGACTCGGGTAAGTGAGAAGATAAAAGGTCTCATCATTAAGGAAGATGAACAGAAATTAGCAATGTACGCGGACGACATAATGTACCTCACAGATATACATGACTCATCACCTGCATTACTAGATGAAGTTGGAAACTATGGAATACTGTCTGGTGATAAATAAAATTTAAATAAAACTGAAGCTGAATGGTACCCATTTGGAGAGGCACCTTAAAAACAGTTTGACTTCAAATGGGACTGGAACAAAGTGAGATATTTAGGAGTTATGATACCCAATAATTTAGACCTTATATATCATTGTAACTTCGGGAATCTGGAGAATTTAGTAAAGCAGGATCTAAAAAGGTGGAAAATCTTACCTCTCACTTTATTTGAAAAGATAGATATTATTAAAATGAATATGCAGATGTTTCCTCTGTATTCCTTTCACTCTCCATCTGTAGCAGCTCTGTGTAGCTACTTCGGTTCATGCAGGTATCCTTTTGGTTCCAAAGTGAATGAAACTTCA
>NW_027437378.1:0-7316 GCF_033239565.1 Halichoeres trimaculatus
AGGGAACACTGTGGATATGAGACTCTGATGCACATTAAGATACCACACAGGGACAGTGTGTCTGTGCTCCATGGCATGGACCAGCTGCGGGTTTGTGGTCCACTGTGGTGGCTTGCTGTCTGGCTGGCTGGCTGGCTGGCTGGCTGGCTGGCTGTGCTACACAGCATAGGCTGCTTGGCTGTGCCCCATGGCATTGGCTACTTGGCTCTGCTCCACAGCATAGACTGCTTGTCCTGGCTGCCTGGCCGTCTGTGCTCCACGACAGTGAGGGCTCCAATTAAAATACTCTCAGTAATGGTAATTTGAATATAACTGAAGACAAAACCCAGTTTGTCATTTCTGATCATAATTTTAGCCCATCAACACATCTCATTTATTACCATATATAATATTAAACATGCTAAAAAGTACACAGTCCATGCCACAGGGCACAGACAGCAAGTCCATGCAATGTGAAGCACAGAAAGCTTGTGCCCTTGGCAGGTTAACATCTTAATGTACAGCGGGGTCTTATATCCACTGCATTCCCTCCTCACTCACGGTTTATTGCAAAAGGTTTATTGCAGTCAAGGCAACACAATACAATTTAGTTCGATGAACATGGGTTTAGTTGTGAACTCTTAGAAAATTTGAGTAAAATCTATGTGTGTATTTGAGTTACAACAACAAACGTTTTTAATTTAAAATAACTTCAATATAACATGTACATTAGGATCAAATAAATTATCTAGATCTAGATAAAGATATTGCGTGCAACTGCTAAAAGTAATAAAATTGGGTAAATTCAACAAAAGGTTTTTTTTTCAGTGCAGAAAATGACCCAGGTACGTTTATATTGACCCAAAAGTGCTTTAGACCACAGTTAGTCCTTGGTCAGATAACTCATATGGTGAGAGCATGGTGCTCCTAAGGCCCATTTCTCCTCCCTTTACATATGAAAATGTGTCAGTCTGTTTCAAACGATGTTATGTTAAACTCTACTGGGACCAGGCTTGAGCCAAGCCAACTTCGTGGAATACCCCTCTGCTGTCTTTCCCCTTTGAAGTCCACATTCAGACTCCTTATTGGTTCTTGTCAAAAAGATCCAGACCCAGGGTTTCATCTGTACTTTTTCAATCAAAACTTTTTAGCTTAAACAGAGAACACAGCATCTATGACCACATGCTCTAATTGACAAGGCGTCTGATTTTGGAACAGAAGATTAAGGGTTCGAGTCCCTTCGTGATTGATTTGTCATGCTTGAATCAGAAAATGACATGGGTATGTTCTACCTTCGTACTGACATGACCAAAGTACCACAGGCTAAACTTTACTGGTTAGCTTTAATATGCTCTGTACCAGTGGCGAACCGTGAGTACTACAGCTGGGCCTTCACCTCAGCCCTCACAGCCCAGAAAAGAAATCGTCGCGGAAAAAAGTAGTTAACAAAAAAACATTTTCATTGAATAAATAAAATAAAAATAAAAAAGAGGCTTTACATAAAACAATGACTAAAATTATTAAGTGAGTTTACAAAACTTACTAAAATAACCTAAAATGATGAAGAAAATGTCTTTAGTTATTATCTTTGTCAATCTGTGTCATACATAAACTCGTTACTTTTACCCATGGAGAGTACTGGCTGGCTGCCAACATTCCTGAATATGGAGGGAGTCTCCCATTTTTTAAACCCCTTCTCTGGCTCTGGCTCTGTGATTTCTCCTGATTGCCCCCCACTTAAAGTATGCTCCTGTGATCACTAATATTTTTTGAAAGTGAATCAAGTCCCGTACTTGGGCGTTATATCGAAAACTCAAAAACCATCCACCCCCTCCCTCTTAGTTGGTTTGATCCAAAGACGCTGCAGGAGACCTCAGAGACAGAGACAGATAACTGTACTGCACTTGTTGATGAAGAGTTTATCAGAGCATTAGCTGTTTTCTATCTTTCTTTTTTGGTGTTGACATGTCGTGAGTTAAACTAACGTAACTCTGCTCTTACGCAGCATCCTCTTCAATCAGGAGAGTCTAGAGCAGCGTGAATCATATAGTTAGAAGGCTGACTCTGGATAGTGAAACGTGTGTCGTTGTGAAGTTCTGTCTGTCTCTGGTGTGTGATGCACATACGCGCTGTGTGTACGCGACAGCGCTCTCTCTTTAAAACAGGAGAGTGTTCAGGTGGAGGAGACTGACTGAGCCAGTGGAAGAGAGGACGCATTCAATCCACAATGTCTTACACAGTGCCCGTGATAGATTAAGTACTAAGACATAAGCACTCGCACGAGCGCGACCAGATGAAATTATTACTCGCGCACGCTGAAAAAATGCTAACAAGCTAGCCACAACTTCGCTCTCATCTTCTGCCATTCCTTTCACCGCTCTCACCACTCTGCCCACTGTTCGGACTTCACGAAGGCCTATGCTCTTCAGTTTTTGTCCCGCCCCCCAAAAAATCAAATCGTGATTGGTCAATTTTCCTGTCTCTCTCTAAACCAAAACACAGCCTGGCCTTCGTGAAGTCCTAACCACTTAATGAGCCAGCAAACCGGGCTCTGATAGAGATAACATGTTTCAAGACAGTAACCCTTTCATTGCTGAAGTGAGCTTTGCAGTACACTTAATTTTAAAACTTAGATGATGTATTAAATGTATTTTATTCAACTAAATGAGAAATTATATATAGAGAGATATATGATACGAATATTTTTTGGTCCAGATTTTTTAAGGCCTTCTCTGAAGGCCTAGAAGTCCCTGAAGGTTCCCCACTGCTCTGTACAATACAGTGAAATGCTCCTCTTAATGTGCCCAAAAGTCATAGTTTACCACGGAGTACAAACTTGAGGACAGAGTCTCTGTGCTGCAAAACAGTTGATACATCACACATTGACTAATGAATATTGAATGGTGATGTGCTATAAGGGCCCCAATTTATTGGTTGGGCTCTTCTTTCAATGTTCCAGATGACTGAAGAGTCTGAGATACAACAGTTGGTGTCAACACCCACATGCTTCCACTTCAACTACTCAAACCTTATATCACTGATCTGCTGCAGCCTCCCTCCCCAGGACACAGGAAACTTCCAAGGATACCACGGTATACACGGATGCATGTAAGAAGGACATCCCATACTGTTTATGGAGAGACTTTTTGATAAGAAACTGAAGGTGAAACAGAACAAAGATCATTGTGCTCTCATGGTTCTTCCACTCATTTTGTCCATGCAACAGGAAACAGGACAGAATGTGCTTTTGTGAGTAAAACTGATCAAAGTTTTTTCCACTTTTATAGTAGCCCTTAATACAACATGAAATGACGTAACATATTTTCTGCATGTGAGTATGAAAAGATGGTAAAGATGGAAATACATTTTTACGATTGTTAATGTAAGAGCCTTGTTTGTTCAGAGAGGCCTTGCGGATGGATACAGATGGCAGCGTGCTAGGCAGCAGTCTGACCTCGCTCTAAAAACATATTCATAGCGTCCACATGAAGAACACAACTTTTATCGTCATGTGTGAGCAAAGAAGCATCAGGAGAAATGTAAAAGCTAAACAAAACTTCTTTAAAGCGTCAGCTTAGCTGCTGATAAAAAAAGCCTGAATTTAAGACGACTACACTGGGGTGTGTTCAGTTTTCAGCACGAGGGAAATCTGTTAAACTGGTGGCAGATTGTTTCCAAATTGAGTGGTAATGTTTCCATCATACTTTGTGTTTGATGGAGAGAATCAGCACATGAAATACTTAATTTACTTTTATTAAGGATTGGCATCAAATTCACTTTTCACTGTCCAACAGCAACTGGCCATTATTGGGGGTTGTGGATCTTCACTTCCTTTTGGCTCTGAAACAGAAAACTGTTTATATACAAACTCACACCATGAAAGCTTTTTGACAAATTAGTTTGGCTTTAGAAAGTATAAAGTATATTTTACAGTATGTAAGTCCGCAAATAGTAACTACCTGAACATTGACTCACTGGTATGTGACAGAGGCAGTTACCAACTGACTGCTAATGCTAAGTCAGCATGAGCCCCATGTTCATCCCCCAACCTGTGTGTTTGAAGAAAAAAGTAATCCCCAAATCATGTGTAGCCACCAACGACTAGGTGTAATGTGGACGAAAAGTCATGTTCAGTGGGGATTAGCAGTTAGCAGCTACTTGGGCAGAATGTTGTGGCTTTAACCTCACAGAGGTGAGGATAGTCTAGACTAGTGGTTCTCAAAGTGGGGTCCCAGGAAGTTATGAGAAAGTTATTATCTTTGAACATCAAATGGTCCACCCCTGACCTTTTGGACTCATTGTTATCCCCTTAATGAAAAAAAAGGGCCAGAGTTTTCATTATCAGTGATGTTTTTAGCTTGTAAATGTTTTGTCTTTGTACAATACAAAAGAATGTACTTTTACATAGAATAATATAATAGGTGTCAACTAGAAAAAAAAAAAAAGAAAGAAAAAAAAAAATCCATCAGAGACGACAGCCTGTCCATTGTTCTAAATCTGTCTCCACCTCCACAGGGTCCAGGACTGAGCTGGACTTCTCCAGTCTGTTTAGTCTCTGTCTCATGTATCCTGTCTGCTCACAGCAGGTGAAGTTCTTCCAATGTGGTGTTGGTCCCTGGTGTTAGCTCCGTTAGCCATGTCTGTGAATAGCATGATGCTACTCTACCCTCTGGTATTCCCTCTGTTGCTGCGTTAGCACAGCTAGCTCATCCATCTTATTGGAGAAATATCTTACTTTCCCCATCATGATGGATGGAAGGACAGATCCATGTCATCTCTCCTTGGCTCACACCACAGCACCAGCATGTTGTCCTCTCCTCCGTTCACGGTGAATATCGAGCCTGGCACCATCTAGCATCAATATGCTACATGCTGCTAACAGCTGATCTCATGTGCAATACCCTGTCTGAAAAAAAAATATTTTTGTGTGTGTGTGCAATTGTCTGACTGTGGAGTATATATCTGTCCCATAAGTGCAATATTTTCTATAACCCCCTTTCCCCTCTGCATACACATCATACTTCTTGTGTACACCTCACTCTGTTCTGGGTCTTCAGTGCTCTAGTGATTTTTCTATATTCTTTATTAAAGTGTTTACATTCTTTTTATAAACTGTTTATATTCTCTATTTAAACCTTTTAAACATCTTGACTCTGAGAGAGCCCCGCACAAGATTTCCTATGTGTCTGGACTGTCGATTCATGTTCAAATGGTGAATAAAAACCTTGAATCCTCCATATGTAAACAATGCAGCCATGGTTATGTGTAGGATCTCTGAACATACACGGGAACAAAAAAAAAAAAAACAAAAACACCACTGCGAACACAAAAAGTTAGGAGACAGTGACCAACAAATAAGACATTTAGAGTAATGACAAGCTCCAAATACAAAGATAAGTAACTAAAGAAGAAAAAAATGTATTATTATCATTGTATCTCCAATATGTGTTAGCCACATGTAAATTAAGAGTAGATAAACATATGAAAAACAGTCTCAGGGTCTCAGAGCTGGAGGTTTCTCATTCCATGGGACCATTTAATGTTAAAGACCATTGTCTTAAGTTGAGGTGTGACTTCTAATGACGTTACCACGTGCTAATGATGAATAAGCTGTATGAAACTAGCACATTTATGCAGTCCTTTAGCACACGTGTTATTGGAAGCCATCATTGCAGTACCTTAGGGATGTTCAGAGGGGCCTGTTGCTCTGTGTCAAATGATGGGACCCAACTGAAGTAAGTGTAAGAGTCAAAAAGAGAAACAAAACATTTACCTGAGCGGAGGAGTCCAGACTGTTTTTCATAGTTCCCGGGATGTAATGCCACAGATAAGATCAGGTTAGAAGCACTCATAGATAAATGCACTCAGTCCCATGTGGGAGGATTATGAGTGGAAGGTACAGCCCATTGCTTTCTAATAACATCCTCTAATCTCTCGCCAGCTGCCCTTGAGGCTGTCCACTCAGAAAACATTGCAACTTTTCACCTTCAATAACACACCTCCCTCTCCCTGCTGGGGGGGGGGGGGGGGGGGGGGGGGGGGGGGGGGGGGGGGAGTAAGGGAGGGCTGTGCTCCTCTCTCCATCACAGAGATTGGACAGGGGTGGCCCTCTAGTTGGCGGTGAAGAGAGAAACCCATTTTTATCCCCTACCCTGTCAGCTTGAATTAACTGTACAACCCCAACCTTTCAGCCGAACCTTTGCCCATTACTTGCCGCGACACTGTTGGCATTGGTTTTCTATTTTCTCCCAAGGTTTTCCTCAGCTCCGACTCGCCCTGCAGTACATTATAACATCCCCTTTTCACACCGAGGAGCCTGTGAGGGCACGATCATGAAATGACAAAGTCTGCTGTCCTTTTGTGTCAGGTGGTGTAATGGAAAGGCAGGCAGGGTTCATCCATCGATTTCAGAGAGCAACCTTTCATTCCCTCTTATGGCTCGGCTCCAGCTCTTAACATCGGCGCTCAGAGTCATTTGCTTTCACGTCAGACTCCTCTACAATGACTTTGTAATTCTCTTCTAAATTCTTTCATCCCCTTTCATACTGATCTGTCCATCACAAGTTCAGCCCACTCACTTTCCAACTCCGGTGCCATTTGTATTCATCCCATTTTCAATTTTCTCCCACTCCCTCTCACCATGATGCCGCATAATGGGTTTTGTGCTTAGAAGGTGTTGTATGGTTTCTTTTTCCAATTAGCATGGACCCATTTCTCCAGCACTAATCTGCAGCCCTGCGTATAGCCGGCTCCCCCATCTTTGATTTAACGCTTGGTGTGAATCCGAGGGAGTTGGAGGTGCAGCCATGTTGGAGAATCCCAGCGGCCCACAATGTGTTCACCTCCTGATTGCTCGCCCTCCTAGGTTTAGTGCCGGTTTATGAAGCGTGATATGAAATAAACCCCCTTTCGGTCCCCCAACAAAGATTGGTGGCGTAACTCGCACTCAACTCAGGGAGCTTCTCGTCAAGGATGAGGGACTTGTGGAGATGTGTGTAAGGTAAGGTGAGGTGGGAGAGCTGGAAGTGACGCGGATGGTAATTTATGAACACATCTGTGGTCTGTGGAGCAGAGGACTGTAGAGCTGATGACGTTGAAAAAGAGGACACACAGGGCCATCCTGGGCCTTCACAGGGAGCAGAGAGCTTTCTGCTCAGCAGTATTCAATCATGTCTCCATCCAAATCCTCGGATTAATAAAACCCAGTCTGTTTATGTTTCATATTGAAATCCCAAAGCTTAAAGCTCCAAAAACAAGTGAATTACAGCCTCTTAGCCCTCTGTTTCCCCGCTGAGCAGGCTGCCACGCTAAACTACAAACCAAACTGTGCACCAGAG
>NW_027437379.1:0-6000 GCF_033239565.1 Halichoeres trimaculatus
GGAAGTTGTGCTAGTCTGTGTAATGGTCGTGGTAGCTACAGTTGCTGTTGTTGATGGACCTTCGGTGACAGAAGTTGTAGAAGTCAGTGCAGCACTTGTTGTGGTAGTTGCTGCAGTTGTTGCTGTTCTTGGGGCAGTTGTTGTGGGAGTAGCTGCAGTAGTTGTGCTTTCTGCAGCAGTTGTGGTAGTGGCGACAGCTGAAGTGCTTGTTGTAGCACCAGTTGTTGTAGCACCAGTTGTTGTTGTTGTTGTTGTCGTTGGACCTGCAGTTGAAGTGGTTGGAGCAGCACTTTTTGTTGTTGTTGGTACAAGTGTGTTTGTAGTTGGTGCAGTTGTTGTAGGAGTAGCTTCAGAAGTTGTGGAAGTTGCAGCAACTGTAGTAGTGGCTGCAGGTGTAGTGGTTGTTGGAGCAAAGGTTGTCATTGATGGAGCAAGAGTTGTGGTTGATGGACCAGCACCTGTGGCAGTCAGTATAGCACTTGTGGTAGTTGGTGTAGTGGTTGTTGTTTTGGCTGCAGTTGTTGTGGAACTGGCTGCAATACTTGTGGTGGTTGCAGCAGTTGAAGTAGTTGGAGAAGTTGTTGTGGAAGACTGCATAGTTGCAGTTGTTGATGGAGTAAGAGATGTAGAAGTTGGTGCAGAGGTCCTTGTGCTTGTGATGGGTAAGGAAGTTGTGCTAGTCTGTGTAATGGTCGTGGTAGCTACAGTTGCTGTTGTTGATGGACCTTCAGTGACAGAAGTTGTAGAAGTCAGTGCAGCACTTGTTGTGGTAGTTGCTGCAGTTGTTGCTGTTCTTGGGGCAGTTGTTGTGGGAGTAGCTGCAATAGTTGTGCTTTCTGCAGCAGTTGTGGTAGTGGCGACAGCTGAAGTGCTTGTTGTAGCACCAGTTGTTGTTGTTGTTGTTGTTGTTGTTGTTGTTGTTGTTGTTGTTGTTGTTGTTGTTGGACCTGCAGTTGAAGTGGTTGGAGCAGCACTTTTTGTTGTTGTTGGTACAAGTGTGTTTGTAGTTGGTGCAGTTGTTGTAGGAGTAGCTTCAGAAGTTGTGGAAGTTGCAGCAACTGTAGTAGTGGCTGCAGGTGTAGTGGTTGTTGGAGCAAAGGTTGTCATTGATGGAGCAAGAGTTGTGGTTGATGGACCAGCACCTGTGGCAGTCAGTATAGCACTTGTGGTACTTGGTGTAGTGGTTGTTGTTTTGGCTGCAGTTGTTGTGGAACTGGCTGCAATACTTGTGGTGGTTGCAGCAGTTGAAGTAGTTGGAGAAGTTGTTGTGGAAGACTGCATAGTTGCAGTTGTTGATGGAGTAAGAGATGTAGAAGTTGGTGCAGAGGTCCTTGTGGTTGTGATGGGTAAGGAAGTTGTGCTAGTCTGTGTAATGGTCGTGGTAGCTACAGTTGCTGTTGTTGATGGACCTTCAGTGACAGAAGTTGTAGAAGTCAGTGCAGCACTTGTTGTGGTAGTTGCTGCAGTTGTTGCTGTTCTTGGGGCAGTTGTTGTGGGAGTAGCTGCAATAGTTGTGCTTTCTGCAGCAGTTGTGGTAGTGGCGACAGCTGAAGTGCTTGTTGTAGCACCAGTTGTTGTTGTTGTTGTTGTTGTTGTTGTTGTTGTTGTTGTTGTTGTTGTTGGACCTGCAGTTGAAGTGGTTGGAGCAGCACTTTTTGTTGTTGTTGGTACAAGTGTGTTTGTAGTTGGTGCAGTTGTTGTAGGAGTAGCTTCAGAAGTTGTGGAAGTTGCAGCAACTGTAGTAGTGGCTGCAGGTGTAGTGGTTGTTGGAGCAAAGGTTGTCATTGATGGAGCAAGAGTTGTGGTTGATGGACCAGCACCTGTGGCAGTCAGTATAGCACTTGTGGTAGTTGGTGTAGTGGTTGTTGTTTTGGCTGCAGTTGTTGTGGAACTGGCTGCAATACTTGTGGTGGTTGCAGCAGTTGAAGTAGTTGGAGAAGTTGTTGTGGAAGACTGCATAGTGTCAGTTGTTGATGGAGTAAGAGATGTAGAAGTTGGTGCAGAGGTCCTTGTGGTTGTGATGGGTAAGGAAGTTGTGCTAGTCTGTGTAATGGTCGTGGTAGCTACAGTTGCTGTTGTTGATTGACCTTCAGTGACAGAAGTTGTAGAAGTCAGTGCAGCACTTGTTGTGGTAGTTGCTGCAGTTGTTGCTGTTCTTGGGGCAGTTGTTGTGGGAGTAGCTGCAATAGTTGTGCTTTCTGCAGCAGTTGTGGTAGTGGCGACAGCTGAAGTGCTTGTTGTAGCACCAGTTGTTGTAGCACCAGTTGTTGTTGTTGTTGTTGTCTTTGGACCTGCAGTTGAAGTGGTTGGAGCAGCACTTTTTGTTGTTGTTGGTACAAGTGTGTTTGTAGTTGGTGCAGTTGTTGTAGGAGTAGCTTCAGAAGTTGTGGAAGTTGCAGCAACTGTAGTAGTGGCTGCAGGTGTAGTGGTTGTTGGAGCAAAGGTTGTCATTGATGGAGCAAGAGTTGTGGTTGATGGACCAGCACCTGTGGCAGTCAGTATAGCACTTGTGGTAGTTGGTGTAGTGGTTGTTGTTTTGGCTGCAGTTGTTGTGGAACTGGCTGCAATACTTGTGGTGGTTGCAGCAGTTGAAGTAGTTGGAGAAGTTGTTGTGGAAGACCACATAGTGTCAGTTGTTGATGGAGTAAGAGATGAAAAAGTTGGTGCAGAGGTTCTTGTGGTTGTGATGGGTAAGGAAGTTGTGCTAGTCTGTGTAATGGTCGTGGTAGCTACAGTTGCTGTTGTTGATTGACCTTCAGTGACAGAAGTTGTAGAAGTCAGTGCAGCACTTGTTGTGGTAGTTGCTGCAGTTGTTGCTGTTCTTGGGGCAGTTGTTGTGGGAGTAGCTGCAATAGTTGTGCTTTCTGCAGCAGTTGTGGTAGTGGCGACAGCTGAAGTGCTTGTTGTAGCACCAGTTGTTGTTGTTGTTGTTGTTGTTGTTGTTGTTGTTGTTGTTGTTGTTGTTGGACCTGCAGTTGAAGTGGTTGGAGCAGCACTTTTTGTTGTTGTTGGTACAAGTGTGTTTGTAGTTGGTGCAGTTGTTGTAGGAGTAGCTTCAGAAGTTGTGGAAGTTGCAGCAACTGTAGTAGTGGCTGCAGGTGTAGTGGTTGTTGGAGCAAAGGTTGTCATTGATGGAGCAAGAGTTGTGGTTGATGGACCAGCACCTGTGGCAGTCAGTATAGCACTTGTGGTAGTTGGTGTAGTGGTTGTTGTTTTGGCTGCAGTTGTTGTGGAACTGGCTGCAATACTTGTGGTGGTTGCAGCAGTTGAAGTAGTTGGAGAAGTTGTTGTGGAAGACTGCATAGTTGCAGTTGTTGATGGAGTAAGAGATGTAGAAGTTGGTGCAGAGGTCCTTGTGGTTGTGATGGGTAAGGAAGTTGTGCTAGTCTGTGTAATGGTCGTGGTAGCTACAGTTGCTGTTGTTGATGGACCTTCAGTGACAGAAGTTGTAGAAGTCAGTGCAGCACTTGTTGTGGTAGTTGCTGCAGTTGTTGCTGTTCTTGGGGCAGTTGTTGTGGGAGTAGCTGCAATAGTTGTGCTTTCTGCAGCAGTTGTGGTAGTGGTGACAGCTGAAGTGCTTGTTGTAGCACCAGTTGTTGTTGTTGTTGTTGTTGTTGTTGTTGTTGTTGTTGTTGTTGTTGGACCTGCAGTTGAAGTGGTTGGAGCAGCACTTTTTGTTGTTGTTTGTACAAGTGTGTTTGTAGTTGGTGCAGTTGTTGTAGGAGTAGCTTCAGAAGTTGTGGAAGTTGCAGCAACTGTAGTAGTGGCTGCAGGTGTAGTGGTTGTTGGAGCAAAGGTTGTCATTGATGGAGCAAGAGTTGTGGTTGATGGACCAGCACCTGTGGCAGTCAGTATAGCACTTGTGGTAGTTGGTGTAGTGGTTGTTGTTTTGGCTGCAGTTGTTGTGGAACTGGCTGCAATACTTGTGGTGGTTGCAGCAGTTGAAGTAGTTGGAGAAGTTGTTGTGGAAGACTGCATAGTTGCAGTTGTTGATGGAGTAAGAGATGTAGAAGTTGGTGCAGAGGTCCTTGTGGTTGTGATGGGTAAGGAAGTTGTGCTAGTCTGTGTAATGGTCGTGGTAGCTACAGTTGCTGTTGTTGATGGACCTTCAGTGACAGAAGTTGTAGAAGTCAGTGCAGCACTTGTTGTGGTAGTTGCTGTAGTTGTTGCTGTTCTTGGGGCAGTTGTTGTGGGAGTAGCTGCAATAGTTGTGCTTTCTGCAGCAGTTGTGGTAGTGGCCACAGCTGTAGTGCTTGTTTTAGCCCCAGTTGTTGTTGTTGTTGTTGTTGTCGTTGGACCTGCAGTTGAAGTGTTTGGAGCAGCACTTTTTGTTGTTGTTGTTGCTGTTTGTACAAGTGTGTTTGCAGTTGGTGCAGTTGTTGTAGGAGTAGCTTCAGAAGTTGTGGAAGTTGCAGCAACTGTAGTAGTGGCTGCAGGTGTAGTGGTTGTTGGAGCAAAGGTTGTCATTGATGGAGCAAGAGTTGTGGTTGATGGACCAGCACCTGTGGCAGTCAGTATAGCACTTGTGGTAGTTGGTGTAGTGGTTGTTGTTTTGGCTGCAGATGTTGTGGAACTGGCTGCAATACTTGTGGTGGTTGCAGCAGTTGAAGTAGTTGGAGAAGTTGTTGTGGAAGACCGCATAGTTGCAGTTGTTGATGGAGTAAGAGATGAAGAAGTTGGTGCAGAGGTTCTTGTGGTTGTGATGGGTAAGGAAAATGTGCTAGTCTGTGCCGGTGTTATGGTCATGGTAGCTACAGTTGCTGATGTTGTTGCACCTTCAGTGACAGGGGTCGTAGAAGTCAGTGCAGCACTTGTTGTGGTAGTTGCTGCAGTTGTTGCTGTTCTTGGGGCAGTTGTTGTGGGAGTAGCTGCAATAGTTGTGCTTTCTGCAGGAGTTGTGGTAGTGGCCACAGCTGTAGTGCTTGTTGTAGCACCAGTTGTTGTTGTTGTTGTTGTTGTTGTTGTTGTTGTTGTTGTTGTTGTCGTTGGACTTGCTGTTGAAGTGGTTGGAGCAGCACTTTTTGTTGTTGTTGGTACAAGTGTGTTTGTAGTTGGTGCAGTTGTTGTAGGAGTAGCTTCAGAAGTTGTGGAAGTTGCAGTAATTCTAGTAGTGGCTGCAGGTGTAGTGGTTGTTGGAGCAAAGGTTGTCATTGATGGAGCAAGAGTTTTGGTTGATGCACCAGCAGCTGTGGCAGTCAGTGTAGCACTTGTGGTAGTTAGTGTAGTGGTTGTTGTTTTGGCTGCAGATGTTGTGGAACTGGCTGCAATACTTGTGGTGGTTGCAGCAGTTGAAGTAGTTGGAGAAGTTGTTGTGGAAGACCGCATAGTGTCAGATGTTGATGAAGTAAGAGATGAAGAAGTTGGTGCAGAGGTCCTTGTGGTTGTGATGGGTAAGGAAGTTGTGCTAGTCTGTGCCGGTGTTATGGTCGTGGTAGCTAGAGTTGCTGATGTTGATGGACCTTCAGTGACAGGGGTCGTAGAAGTCAGTGCAGCACTTGTTGTGGTAGTTGCTGCAGTTGTTGCTGTTCTTGGGGCAGTTGTTGTGGGAGTAGCTGCAATAGTTGTGCTTTCTGCAGCAGTTGTGGTAGGGGCCACAGCTGTAGTGCTTGTTGTAGCACCAGTTGTTGTTGTTGTTGCAGTTGTTGTTGTTGTTGTCGTTGGACCTGCAGTTGAAGTGGTTGGAGCAGCACTTTTTGTTTTTGTTGTTGTTGGTACAAGTGTGTTTGTAGTTGGTGCAGTTGTTGTAGGAGTAGCTTCAGTAGTTGTGGAACTTGCAGCAATTGTAATAGTGGCTGCAGGTGTAGTGGTTGTTGGAGCAAAGGTTGTCATTAATGGAGCAAGAGTAGGGGTTGTTGCACTGGCAGTTGTGGTAGTCAGTGTAGCACTTGTGGTAGGTGGTGCAGCGGTTGTTGTGTCATGAGTTTTAGGTGTTGGTTTTGCAGGAGTAGCATTATTGCATGCTTGAAAAACTGTTGAGCTTGTTGTAGTTGTTGTAGCTTT
>NW_027437380.1:0-5321 GCF_033239565.1 Halichoeres trimaculatus
TGAAAAATAACTCAATCAATTCTTTAGTAAAAATGCTCTTTTTGTTACAAAATTAGAAAAATAAAAACAAAGGGGACCCTCCCTACTATATAAATCATCCATTAACACTTCTCAGCCACTCAAAACACAACCAAAAAGATGTAAATGTAACACCCTGAAAAACAAATCTAAAATAAAACCCAGGAAAAACATCCCAAACGGCCACCACAAAAACCAAGAAGGTCCCCACAGAACAACAACAGGACAGATCCCTCTTCCTTGACAGCTGCCAAAACATGAGAACCATAGAGAATCAACCGATCCTCCTGACTAGATTGAACTTAAAAACATATAAAAGATGAATAAAGAAAAGAGAAAAACACAAACTGACCAAGATCAAAACTCAGACAAACCTTACAAACACCCTAAAAACACAAAAAATGGACATAACTCCAAAATTACTTGACTGGAGATCTCCAGCCAATCAGAGGGCTGGAACCCGACACACCCACCACACCCAAAGAGAGCAACCATGAGTCAGGGAGACAGCACAGGCACAGACCCAGGGAGCAAAATTCAACCCAAAACATCAATCCCAGGACATCACACCAGTGGAGGCTTTTCAGAAGACAGGTAAACCACACCACTACACTCAAAATACACATTTCCATCTTCATGAGGTGAGCGGTGTATGGACCCATGAAGTTTGGACAGGAACTTGCTCAGAGCGCTCTGGGGCTGTGCGGTGTATGGAGCACAGAGCGTATCCTGACAAGTCTCCCAACGAGACGGGCAGGACCCAGAGCCTTCAGTCCTGATCGACTTGACCATGGATACCTTGCGGTGCTAACGATTGGTCAATGTGGGTCAGGCGGTACGTAAGCGGCCCTCCTGTGTTCCGATTCTAGGACAGCACTGCAGGAAGGGTGGCCCAGGGTTTCAGGGCCTTAAACGTAACCCAGTCTTCTATGAGGAATAGCCTCACCCACACACCAGTCCATACTGCACCACACACGCTTCAATTTGAAAATCCACTCAACAAAAATTGGACTCCTTCAAATTGCCACCTTCCTCCAAAACATCACATCCCCTGATCCAGGCGAGGGATCAGGCCGTGGATGCAACAGGACCCTAGGGAGCCTCTACAAAAAACAGTATTTACAGTTTTTAACTCAGCACATCAGAGATTTTCCTCCAAACACCCCCTCCCCAAAAAATTTTTTTAATTCAGAACATTTTTTCTGTCATTTAACGATTATAGACATTTATTTAGGACTTACCCTAAATAACCCTAACCCTAACCCTAACCCAATTTTATGGAAAAAAGTTTTCTCAACTCTAATATTTTCTACAAACTCTTAAAAATACTTTTCAAAAAAACTTCACAAAAAATTACCAAATTGGCTACAGAACACACACGGGTCCTGATCAAACCCGTGGGGCCTTCCTTGAGAGAGGGTGTCTAGTGATAAAGGGCCGAAACATCCGATGACCTCAAGGTGCACTACTGAGGACGTGTTCTGAAATTTAGTCCTAAAAACAATCCAGCGCTGGACCAATGTAAAAACATAAATCATAAATTAATATATTCCTTACTATAAAATATTCTGTTCAAACAATTTTACTATCTTACCAAAAACATTTTTAAGCTTTACTCCACTTATTCTCCTTTATCATTTACTTATTTTGACACCTTCACATATATTTATTTATATCAATTTTAATTTACATCTCAAGCCCTAGACCCTTAAGTCTAATACCTAATCTCCACCGGGCCCTGGGGACCCCACCCCCCTGTCAGTACTTTGCTCTCCACTAGGCCCTAGGGACCCGATCCTCCTGTCGGTGCCTTGCTCTCCACCAAGCCCCGGGGACCTGACACTCATACCTGTGCTTTGCCCTCCACTGGGCCCCCGCGAGCCCATACTTAAGCCCCCCCTCCGCCCTAACCCTAAACTTGACCCTGACCCTAACCCTAAACCTAACCTTTACCCTAACCCTAACCATAACCCTGACCCTGACCCTAACCCCAACCCTGACCCTAACCCTAACCCCAGACCTAACCCTAACCCAACTATCCCTAAACCTAACCATAACCCTGACCCTGACCCTTACCCTAACCCTAACCCTAACCCTTATCCTGACCCTAACCCTAAACCTAACCCTAACGCTTAGCCTAACCCTGACCCTGAACCTAACCCTAACCCTTATCCTGACCCTTATCCTGACCCTAACCCTAAACCTAACCCTGACCCTAACCCTAACCCTAACTAACCTAACCCTAACCCTAACCCTAACCTAACCCTTACCAAACCTTAACCCTAACCCTAACCCAACCCTAACCCTAACCCAACTATCCCTAAACCTAACCATAACCCTGACCCTAACCCTAACCCTTACCCTAACCCATTTTTATGAAAACATAACCCTAACTCCTCCCTACACCCTAAACTGAATCATTTGAACTTGAGGCCTAAACCGAACCAGTCACACCAAGTTTATAACCTAACCCTAAAATAACCCATTTTTATGAGTATACAACCCTTACCTAGTCCCAGACCCTAAAATTAACCATTTGCACTCGAGGCCTAAACCGAACAGGTCGCACCAAGTTCATAATCAATGCCGGAAAAACCTTAACCCAAAACTAACCCCTAAGCTTAACCAAATTTGGGACCTTTATGAAAATTTAACCATAACCCAGCCCTTGACCCTAAACTGAACCATTTGAACTTGAGGCCTAAACCGAACCAGTCACACCTAGTTTATAATCTAACCCTAAAATAACCTTTTTTTATGAATATACAACCATTACATAGTCCCAGACCCCGAACTTAACCATTTTATCTTGAGGCCCAAACCATACCAGTCACACCAAGTTCATAATCTGTATCTGAAAAACCTTAACCCTAAACTTACCCCTAAGCTTAACCAAATTTGGGATCTTTATGAAAATTAAACCATAATCCAGCCCTTGACCCTAAACTCAACCATTTGAACTTGAAGCCTTTTGCACTTAAAAATATGAACCCAAAACATGAAAACCATATCCCACCATCTGCCCCCCCCCAAACCCCCCCCCACCCCCAACACCAGCACCACATACATGTACACACAAAGACACACACATCTCTCCACACACGCTCCTTCATCTCCCTCCCTCTCACCTCTAACTGCTCCATTTCCAAAGAGGGTCAAGGTTATTGACAAGGAACCATGGATAGACAATACGCGCCGGCCCGTGCAAGCCCTTGACATTCCCATTCAACCGGCCAGTCGATTGATGAACCGGGGGGTGTCACTGTAAATTTCCCCAACCTAACCCAGCCAGAGCCTTCGGACTTTCGTACCATACAGTTCCTAGAATGTCAAAAAACCCTCCCTCTCTCTTCTCTTCACCTCCTCCATACCTTCTCTCTTCCCTCCTACCGGAGGGAGAAGAGGCAGGTAAGAGCCCAAACCCTACATCGGGTGGGGTGGATGTTGTCTTACACAGGACTCACCACCTTGGCTCTACCTCCTCGACACCAACCCTTTCAGTCCTCTTCCTGCAATACCTCTTCTCACCTCTCTCACTCTCTGTCCCTCTCTCCCACTCGTTCACCCCCCCTCTTACACACACACTCTCTCTCCCCATCTCGCACACACTCTCTCCACCCCCTCTTTCCAAACCAGGTTTGAACGTAATCCTACTCAGGATGAAGGCTTGTCTAAATTCGCCCTCTACATCGAGGCACCAAGTCTTTCAGTTCTCTCCCTGGGATGCCTTTTTCTCATCCCTCCCCTATACTCTCTATATCACTCTCTCTCTCCCTCTTTCTCCCCTCTCTTTTCTTCACCTCATCCATACCTTCTCTCTTCCCTCCTACCAGAGGGAGAAGAGGCAGGTAAGAGCCCAAACCCTACATCGGGTGGGGTGGATGTTGTCTTACACAGGACTCACCACCTTGGCTCTACCTCCTCGACACCAACCCTTTCAGTCCTCTTCCTGTAATACCTCTTCTCACCTTACTCACTCTCTCTCCCTCTCTTCCACTTGTTCACTCTCCCTCTCTCTCTCTCTCTCTCTCTCTCTCTCTCTCTCCCCCTCTCGCACACACTCCCTCCCCCTCAAACCAGGTTTGAACGTTATCCTACCCAGGATGAAGGCTTGTCTAAATTCGCCCTCTACATCGAGGCACCAAGTCTTTCAGTTCTCTCCCTGGGATGCCTTTTTCTCACCCTTCTCCTATACTCTCTATATCACTCTCTCTCTCTCTCTCTCTCTCTTCCATCTTTTTCCCCCTTCTCTCTCTCGCTCCAAACCAGATCTGAACGTAATCCTACCCCGGATGAAGGCTTGTCTAAATTCGCCCTCTACATCGAGGCATCAAGTCTTACAGTTCTTTTCCTGGGATAACTTTCCTCACCTCCCTTGCTCTCTCACTCCTTCTCACTGTACTTTTCTCTCTCTCTCTCTCTCTCTCTCTCTCTCTCTCTCCCTCTCTCTCCCTCTCTCTCCCTCTCTCTCTCTCTGGCTGATCTCCAATCTATCCACACACATAAACATATCTTTGAATCAAAGACAAAATACCCACACCCCAACTAACCATCCACAACTGTAAACGACATGATCATCCCACCCCTTGACAGCTGTCAAAACATGAGAACCTCATGGAATCAACCGACAGACTGACAGTCATCAGATCCAAGATGGCCGACAAGATGGCCGACAAGACTCCCCTCAACAGAGGATTCTTAACTTAGGACATTAAGATACCCAAAACAAGAAAAGGAAAAAACAGCTGTTAACTCCCGTACTAAATAACAACACTTTAAACACACAAAGAAGCGAAAAACACATAAAACAGTAAACATGAAACTCTAGACCAATCAAAACACTTTCCCTCCTGTCCCTCACAAACGACCCACACACCAGGAGTCAGGGGAGCAGCCACACCAGTGGGCTGGGAGCCAAGACCCAGTCACAGCAGATCACTCCAGCTCCAGGGTCATCCTGTTGAGCTCCCTCTGTTTAAAACAAATACTAAATGAGCCTTGCTCATTGTTGAAAAATAACTCAATCAATTCTTTAGTAAAAATGCTCTTTTTGTTACAAAATTAGAAAAATAAAAACAAAGGGGACCCTCCCTACTATATAAATCATCCATTAACACTTCTCAGCCACTCAAAACACAACCAAAAAGATGTAAATGTAACACCCTGAAAAACAAATCTAAAATAAAACCCAGGAAAAACATCCCAAACGGCCACCACAAAAACCAAGAAGGTCCCCACAGAACAACAACAGGACAGATCCCTCTTCCTTGACAGCTGCCAAAACATGAGAACCATAGAGAATC
>NW_027437381.1:0-5000 GCF_033239565.1 Halichoeres trimaculatus
CCGCATGGCATGCTTGCATTGGATGAAGTGTCTCCAAGCCACTCCCGTGGATTGTCCCCGAAATTTGCCAGACACTCTGGTGTGTCCCTTGCCCACTGGTGTGCTGGTTGAAATCCAGCTTGTGACAAAAATGCCTTCCGTGGAAGGGGGAGTTTTTCTTGGGGTCTAACTCTAGAAAAATGGGGCAAAGATGTATATTGCCAGGCTGGAGATGGTTACGCATCATGACCTGTGTGTGTTGTACTTTGCACGCCTGTTTGTGCCTTGGGTAGAGCAGAGAGCAGCGGGCAGCTGACCTGATGTTGCACAGCTGGCTTCATTCTATGTGCACAGATTGTGGCACAGGAGAGCAGGATTAAAACTCTGTGTGCATTGGCCGGGAATCGAACCCGGGCCTCCCGCGTGGCAGGCGAGAATTCTACCACTGAACCACCAATGCGGCCTTCCTGCAGCAAGCCTGGGCCAACGCAGCTGCATGTCACCACCGTGAGGCTCAGCATGCCTTCCGTGAAAGGGGGAGTGTCTTCAGGTCAAACTCTAGAAAAATGTGCTGCAAATGTGGGCCTCCCGCATGGCATGCTTGCATTGGATGAAGTGTCTCCAAGCCACTCCCGTGGATTGTCCCCGAAATTTGCCAGACACTCTGGTGTGTCCCTTGCCCACTGGTGTGCTGGTTGAAATCCAGCTTGTGACAAAAATGCCTTCCGTGGAAGGGGGAGTTTTTCTTGGGGTCTAACTCTAGAAAAATGGGGCAAAGATGTATATTGCCAGGCTGGAGATGGTTACGCATCATGACCTGTGTGTGTTGTACTTTGCACACCTGTTTGTGCCTTGGGTAGAGCAGAGAGCAGCGGGCAGCTGACCTGATGTTGCACAGCTGGCTTCATTCTATGTGCACAGATTGTGGCACAGGAGAGCAGGATTAAAACTCTGTGTGCATTGGCCGGGAATCGAACCCGGGCCTCCCGCGTGGCAGGCGAGAATTCTACCACTGAACCACCAATGCGGCCTTCCTGCAGCAAGCCTGGGCCAACGCAGCTGCATGTCACCACCGTGAGGCTCAGCATGCCTTCCGTGAAAGGGGGAGTGTCTTCAGGTCAAACTCTAGAAAAATGTGCTGCAAATGTGGGCCTCCCGCATGGCATGCTTGCATTGGATGAAGTGTCTCCAAGCCACTCCCGTGGATTGTCCCCGAAATTTGCCAGACACTCTGGTGTGTCCCTTGCCCACTGGTGTGCTGGTTGAAATCCAGCTTGTGACAAAAATGCCTTCCGTGGAAGGGGGAGTTTTTCTTGGGGTCTAACTCTAGAAAAATGGGGCAAAGATGTATATTGCCAGGCTGGAGATGGTTACGCATCATGACCTGTGTGTGTTGTACTTTGCACGCCTGTTTGTGCCTTGGGTAGAGCAGAGAGCAGCGGGCAGCTGACCTGATGTTGCACAGCTGGCTTCATTCTATGTGCACAGATTGTGGCACAGGAGAGCAGGATTAAAACTCTGTGTGCATTGGCCGGGAATCGAACCCGGGCCTCCCGCGTGGCAGGCGAGAATTCTACCACTGAACCACCAATGCGGCCTTCCTGCAGCAAGCCTGGGCCAACGCAGCTGCATGTCACCACCGTGAGGCTCAGCAT
Organism: Halichoeres trimaculatus; assembly: GCF_033239565.1. Classification (NCBI taxonomy): domain Eukaryota; kingdom Metazoa; phylum Chordata; class Actinopteri; order Labriformes; family Labridae; genus Halichoeres; species Halichoeres trimaculatus. The sequence goes on from NW_027437381.1 coordinate 1,635, forward strand.
GCCTTCCGTGAAAGGGGGAGTGTCTTCAGGTCAAACTCTAGAAAAATGTGCTGCAAATGTGGGCCTCCCGCATGGCATGCTTGCATTGGATGAAGTGTCTCCAAGCCACTCCCGTGGATTGTCCCCGAAATTTGCCAGACACTCTGGTGTGTCCCTTGCCCACTGGTGTGCTGGTTGAAATCCAGCTTGTGACAAAAATGCCTTCCGTGGAAGGGGGAGTTTTTCTTGGGGTCTAACTCTAGAAAAATGGGGCAAAGATGTATATTGCCAGGCTGGAGATGGTTACGCATCATGACCTGTGTGTGTTGTACTTTGCACGCCTGTTTGTGCCTTGGGTAGAGCAGAGAGCAGTGGGCAGCTGACCTGATGTTGCACAGCTGGCTTCATTCTATGTGCACAGATTGTGGCACAGGAGAGCAGGATTAAAACTCTGTGTGCATTGGCCGGGAATCGAACCCGGGCCTCCCGCGTGGCAGGCGAGAATTCTACCACTGAACCACCAATGCAGCCTTCCTGCAGCAAGCCTGGGCCAACGCAGCTGCATGTCACCACCGTGAGGCTCAGCATGCCTTCCGTGAAAGGGGGAGTGTCTTCAGGTCAAACTCTAGAAAAATGTGCTGCAAATGTGGGCCTCCCGCATGGCATGCTTGCATTGGATGAAGTGTCTCCAAGCCACTCCCGTGGATTGTCCCCGAAATTTGCCAGACACTCTGGTGTGTCCCTTGCCCACTGGTGTGCTGGTTGAAATCCAGCTTGTGACAAAAATGCCTTCCGTGGAAGGGGGAGTTTTTCTTGGGGTCTAACTCTAGAAAAATGGGGCAAAGATGTATATTGCCAGGCTGGAGATGGTTACGCATCATGACCTGTGTGTGTTGTACTTTGCACGCCTGTTTGTGCCTTGGGTAGAGCAGAGAGCAGCGGGCAGCTGACCTGATGTTGCACAGCTGGCTTCATTCTATGTGCACAGATTGTGGCACAGGAGAGCAGGATTAAAACTCTGTGTGCATTGGCCGGGAATCGAACCCGGGCCTCCCGCGTGGCAGGCGAGAATTCTACCACTGAACCACCAATGCGGCCTTCCCGCAGCAAGCCTGGGCCAACGCAGCTGCATGTCACCACCGTGAGGCTCAGCATGCCTTCCGTGAAAGGGGGAGTGTCTTCAGGTCAAACTCTAGAAAAATGTGCTGCAAATGTGGGCCTCCCGCATGGCATGCTTGCATTGGATGAAGTGTCTCCAAGCCACTCCCGTGGATTGTCCCCGAAATTTGCCAGACACTCTGGTGTGTCCCTTGCCCACTGGTGTGCTGGTTGAAATCCAGCTTGTGACAAAAATGCCTTCCGTGGAAGGGGGAGTTTTTCTTGGGGTCTAACTCTAGAAAAATGGGGCAAAGATGTATATTGCCAGGCTGGAGATGGTTACGCATCATGACCTGTGTGTGTTGTACTTTGCACGCCTGTTTGTGCCTTGGGTAGAGCAGAGAGCAGCGGGCAGCTGACCTGATGTTGCACAGCTGGCTTCATTCTATGTGCACAGATTGTGGCACAGGAGAGCAGGATTAAAACTCTGTGTGCATTGGCCGGGAATCGAACCCGGGCCTCCCGCGTGGCAGGCGAGAATTCTACCACTGAACCACCAATGCGGCCTTCCTGCAGCAAGCCTGGGCCAACGCAGCTGCATGTCACCACCGTGAGGCTCAGCATGCCTTCCGTGAAAGGGGGAGTGTCTTCAGGTCAAACTCTAGAAAAATGTGCTGCAAATGTGGGCCTCCCGCATGGCATGCTTGCATTGGATGAAGTGTCTCCAAGCCACTCCCGTGGATTGTCCCCGAAATTTGCCAGACACTCTGGTGTGTCCCTTGCCCACTGGTGTGCTGGTTGAAATCCAGCTTGTGACAAAAATGCCTTCCGTGGAAGGGGGAGTTTTTCTTGGGGTCTAACTCTAGAAAAATGGGGCAAAGATGTATATTGCCAGGCTGGAGATGGTTACGCATCATGACCTGTGTGTGTTGTACTTTGCACGCCTGTTTGTGCCTTGGGTAGAGCAGAGAGCAGCGGGCAGCTGACCTGATGTTGCACAGCTGGCTTCATTCTATGTGCACAGATTGTGGCACAGGAGAGCAGGATTAAAACTCTGTGTGCATTGGCCGGGAATCGAACCCGGGCCTCCCGCGTGGCAGGCGAGAATTCTACCACTGAACCACCAATGCGGCCTTCCTGCAGCAAGCCTGGGCCAACGCAGCTGCATGTCACCACCGTGAGGCTCAGCATGCCTTCCGTGAAAGGGGGAGTGTCTTCAGGTCAAACTCTAGAAAAATGTGCTGCAAATGTGGGCCTCCCGCATGGCATGCTTGCATTGGATGAAGTGTCTCCAAGCCACTCCCGTGGATTGTCCCCGAAATTTGCCAGACACTCTGGTGTGTCCCTTGCCCACTGGTGTGCTGGTTGAAATCCAGCTTGTGACAAAAATGCCTTCCATGGAAGGGGGAGTTTTTCTTGGGGTCTAACTCTAGAAAAATGGGGCAAAGATGTATATTGCCAGGCTGGAGATGGTTACGCATCATGACCTGTGTGTGTTGTACTTTGCACGCCTGTTTGTGCCTTGGGTAGAGCAGAGAGCAGCGGGCAGCTGACCTGATGTTGCACAGCTGGCTTCATTCTATGTGCACAGATTGTGGCACAGGAGAGCAGGATTAAAACTCTGTGTGCATTGGCCGGGAATCGAACCCGGGCCTCCCGCGTGGCAGGCGAGAATTCTACCACTGAACAACCAATGCGGCCTTCCTGCAGCAAGCCTGGGCCAACGCAGCTGCATGTCACCACCGTGAGGCTCAGCATGCCTTCCGTGAAAGGGGGAGTGTCTTCAGGTCAAACTCTAGAAAAATGTGCTGCAAATGTGGGCCTCCCGCATGGCATGCTTGCATTGGATGAAGTGTCTCCAAGCCACTCCCGTGGATTGTCCCCGAAATTTGCCAGACACTCTGGTGTGTCCCTTGCCCACTGGTGTACCCCTTGCCCACTGGTGTGCTGGTTGAAATCCAGCTTGTGACAAAAATGCCTTCCGTGGAAGGGGGAGTTTTTCTTGGGGTCTAACTCTAGAAAAATGGGGCAAAGATGTATATTGCCAGGCTGGAGATGGTTACGCATCATGACCTGTGTGTGTTGTACTTTGCACGCCTGTTTGTGCCTTGGGTAGAGCAGAGAGCAGTGGGCAGCTGACCTGATGTGTGCATGTCAGGCATGATGAAAAGATGAAAAGACACACACACACATGCAGGCACCCACATACTCACTCACTTCCTTTCCCTTAGATGCCAGAGTCATTGTAGATCAAATAGGTGTGAAAAGCTGTTGTTGTCTTGGCCTTTT
>NW_027437384.1:0-4000 GCF_033239565.1 Halichoeres trimaculatus
ACAGGTGAACCTATCATGTTACCTCTGCATGTGTGCCAGTGGAGATTTCTTTCTTCTTTTCTTCTGCAGCCAGTGGACAGTCTGAGCTGTTCAGTGTGGTCAGGGAGTGCGCTCTGCTGGACACTCAGGATACAACAGATAACAGGTTTTTTTTAGCAGGCAGAAAAACTAAACGACAGAGGTTTTTCACCCAGCATGATGGAACACAAGATAATATACCTAAAAGACCAAGCCCAGGAACACACAACATAACAATAATACAATTGCACAACACAACATGAAAACACAACTCTGTGTAGATTCTAGATCCTGAAGACAGGGTTAGGGTTAGGGTTAGGGTTAGGTTAGGGTTAGGGTTAGGGTTAGGTTAGGTTAGGGTAGAAAAGAGTAGCACGATAACTCCCCCCACACCCGTCCAACGACTGGGGTGGTTGACATGGGGAGTCAGAGGCAATGCACTGGCCGGCGCCTGTCGGCTAAACTCTCCGGTCATGTTTGGTTCTGTTACTTGCCCTTACATGTCACCCTTGTGGGTTTTAGGTTTCTTGGCATCCGATATCCTGGTAGGTTTAGAGGGTGGTCGGCTTTCAAATCGGGGTTCAGGAGCACGACAGGGGCCGGTGCTGGCCGTGAGCAGCTAATGGGTTTTAAAACAAAGTCCGCAAGGCCGGAGGGTTAGGGTTAGGGTTAGGGTTAGGGTTAGGGTTAGGTTAGGGTTAGGGTTAGGGTTAGGGTTAGGGGTTAGGGTTAGGGTTAGGGTTAGGGTTAGGGGGGGTAGGGGTTAGGGTTAGGGTTAGGGTTAGGGTTAGGGTTAGGGTTGGGTTAGGGTTAGGGTTAGGGTTAGGGGACTGAAAGCGAACCTGCCTTCCACTTGGAAAGACAGGAAATGCACGGGCCATCCCGTAGCGTCCCCCTCTCCCCCCATCCCAGGACCCTTTATGGGCTTGCGGTCTTTCAAAGTACCGGGGGCGACCGCGTGCCCTCCCGTACTGTACCTGGGTCCACTCACCTGGAGTGGGCCCGAACATTTTGTTTTAAAGATATTTATTTATATATTTTTTATATTTTTTAATGTATTTATATATGTAGGTATGTATTTATAATGTATTTATATAATATTAAGTTCTTTTTTTATTGCAAAATATGAAATAAAATGAACAAAATGTTTTTTATGTAATAAAAAAATGAAATGAAATGAATATTGTTTTTAATGAAAAGAAATGCAATCAAATGATTTTAATTCAAAAAACTCCCAAAATGAAAATACACGTGCCCACACGCGACGTTTCGACCGCTATGGGTCTTCTTCAGGCTGGGCACGGCTAATGGCAAAACAGAAAACAAGCTAGCTGAATGGCTGTCCAAGAAGGTGTTCTCGCTTTGGAGGTCAGAGAAGAAATGAGCTAGTGAGCACTGGTTTCCCTTTTATACCCCTCCCAATTTGAGTTCTCTGTAAATAATGAATTTTGCTATTTTCTCATGTTCGCTCTTTTTTAACCTTATAATTGCTGTTTGTTTTTAGCTTTTTAGGCCCTTTTCTCTATAAATTATATATTAAACTAAACTTAAAGTATTTATTTATGGAAAAATAATTATTTGAACTGCTATTTAATAATTTTAACCCCTGTTTATTAATGTTTTAAAGTTTTTATTTATTAATTTATTCCTGGGAATAGTATTTATTTTGACTTCTATTTAATTATTTTAACCCTTATTTATTATACATTTTAAAGTTTGTGAATTTTAAATCCCAATTTTACCAGTTAAACTAATTCTAAATAACCCAAAACCTGGGGATAGTGTTAGGGTTAGAGTCCGGGTTAGGGTTAGGGTTAGGGTCCGGGTTAGGGTTAGGGTTAGGGTCAGGGTTAGGGTTAGGGTTAGGGGTTAGGGTTAGGGTTAGGGTCCGGGTTAGGGTTAGGGTTAGGGTCCGGGTTAGGGTTAGGGTTAGGGTCCGGGTTAGGGTTAGGGTTAGGGTCCGGGTTAGGGTTAGGGTTAGGGTTAGGGGTTAGGGTTAGGGTTAGGGTCCGGGTTAGGGTTAGGGTTAGGGTCCGGGTTAGGGTTAGGGTTAGGGTCCGGGTTAGGGTTAGGGTCCGGGTTAGGGTTAGGGTTAGGGTAAGGGTCAAGTTTAGGGTTAGGTTTAGGGCTAGACCAACTTAGGTTCTAGAGGCCATAAATGTAACTAAAATTAATACTTATTCTCTAAAAGCTCCTTATTCTTCCGACTCCTCCTAATGACCTAATTGTACTTAATATTGAGACCAAAAGGTTCCTTTGTATCCAATAAGTATATCCACCGTCTCTCAAAACTCTTTCTCTCTCTCTCAGTCCAAGAAAAATTACTTTGAACTCCTGCTACTCGGACTGCCTGTAAACCATGTAAAATGAAATGTTTAACCAAGGGAGTATGAATCTCTTTTTTGTTCCTAATATTAAATCTGTGCTGCCACATTCTTGTCTTAATGGGATTTCCTGTTTCTCCGATATACTGTTTCCCGCATTTAGCACAGAAAATAACATATACACAATTCTTTGTATATGGTGTAAAATGTTGTGTAATTCTGAATGTAGTTTTCCGAACTCTATTTTTAATAAACTTTAGTAAACAAAACCTTTCATCCTTAAAATTTGTCCTGGGCTGCTGAAGTGGTTTGATTTTGGCTCGGACCAAGATATCTCTCAAAGTGCTATTTCTCCTATATGCCGAAATGACTTGGTGGTTATTTAAAATTCCTGCACCCTGTATCAGTGTATTGAAATTATTTTTCATGCAGCCATTTAAAATCCTACTGACTTTAGAATACTGGGTAATGATTGGAAGAATTTCCTTATTTGACTTTGGCTTTGATGTAAGAAAATTGTTAAAACATCCTCTCAAAAAACCTCTCGAATATCCTCTTTTCCTTAAGGCCCCAAAAAGTATTTTTGTTGCATGGAGAAAATCTTGCTTTTGCGTACAAATTCTATGGAATCTTAATAACTGTGATTTTACCAGCCCTCTAAATGTGTGTAGTGGATGGAAACTGTTTTTAAAAAGCAAAGCATGTGTATCGGTTTCCTTGAAGAACACCTTAATATCCAAAGTTCCATCCAGATCAAAAGAAGGACCCTTGTAAACTGTGGTGTCCAAAAAATCAATGGATTGACGGCCTACTGCATATTTCAACTTGATTGATGGGTCATGGTTATTCAAATTGTCCATAAAATGCTCAAAATCTTCCTTAGAATGACACCAAATGCCCCAAATGTCATCCAGATATCTTAAATAATAAAGTGGTTTTTTGGCACATTTAGCCAGGGCTTCTTCTTCCCAGCTTGCCATAAAGATATTTGCATAGGCTGGGGCAAATTTTTTACCCATGGCCGTTCCTTTAACTTGTAAATAATACTCATTGTTAAAAACAAAATCGTTCCTGGTCAAATTAATTTCCAGAAGATGTAGAATTTCTTCATCAGGCCTGTCTCGTCTAGGAAACTTTTTAAAGATTTTTTTAACTGTGTCCATACCCGCTTTAATGTCAATATTTGTATATAAGTTATCCACATCCAAACTGAAAAACATGAATTCTTCTGTGATTTTGATGTTCTTAACTATCTCTATGAAATGATATGTATCTTTGACATATGAGGGATGCAGCACCGAAAGTGGGTTAAGAAAATGATCTATGTACTCTGCAGTTTGATATGTCTCACTCCCACAATCTGAGACAATTGGTCGTCCTGGGGGTATCTCATATGGAACGGTCCATTTCTCGGGTTCTTTATGAATTTTGGGAAGTATGTAAAACCGTCTTTCCCTTGGTTGTGTTTCCCCTTTTAAATATTGTTTTTGTTTATTATTTATAAATTTCCTATCTTTTAATGTATCAATGATTGAATGAACTAATGGGACTGTTTCAAGATAAATTGGTGCATCTAATTTTTTATAATAAGTTGTGTCGTTCAGCTGCCGTTGTACTTCTGTAATATATTGATCTCGTCCCATAATGACCACCGCACT
>NW_027437385.1:0-4000 GCF_033239565.1 Halichoeres trimaculatus
TTGCAATGCAACTTTGATATCTTTGTGAGATGTTTTGCTTTTTTGATGTTCTTTTGTGTCATGTGATGCTTATAAGGCCATACTATTTTGTAATTTTGTTGCAACTCTTCTTGCCTTTTTCTATTGCTTATTATTAATGAGTGAACTAATGATCAGTCTGACAAAAAATTAGATAATTGTTACTTTATGGCTTAATTTATGTTGCATCATTCATGTTTCTCTCTCAGATTCTACACCTGTGGGAATCATTGGTGCATTAGTGAGCTGTTTTGCGTGGATAATTCAGTAAAGCGAAAGTCAACCATATCAAACTATCCTGTGTGTGTTCTTACTGACACCCTAAGTTGAATATCGCATATATCACCAACGCCTATGCAGTCATAGTTGAATGCCTATTCTTTACAGCTCTTAGTGAATTTTCAGCACTAATTACAGCTCTTAGTGAATTTTCAGCAGTTACTTGTGGTTAGCTGGCTACATTTTTCTACATTGAATTAAAAAAAACAGGCTTGCACTTAATAGCAGCACCTGCAGCCAAAAAACTTGTAGCACTTTGTCGCACTAACTAGGTTTTCCTTTTTTTGTCAACTAAATTCTTGCTTGTGTTGTATGTCACTTTGGACAAAAGTGTCTGCTAAAGGAAACTGTAGAATTGTAAGACCCTGAAAGTGACAGGCGCCTGTGTTGTTTGGTGGAGGGATGAAGAAGGTTGTGGGGGAGGGGAGGAGATGAAGCAAGTTGACTCAGTGAAAGTCGTGCCAGTCGTGATTTTCTTCCTCTGTGAGCTTCTGTCTTGCAAAAAAAAGTAAAGTTACTCTTTTTTGCTAAAACAACAGAGCTGGAGATGTGGAGATGCACCCTGCAATGTCAAAGCAGAGCAGTGAGGAACAGGCTTGTGCAAATAAAAGCAAGGCAGTGCATTCTACTGCTGGGAGCAAAAATGGAGGCTTCACACAGAGAGGGTTTGATGGCTACCTGGAGGGAATGAGAGAGAGGGGAATACAGAGTGTGTTAGTGAATGTGTCTGTGTGGGGTGTGCTTGCAACAAAAAATTTAATTCTTCTGAGATCAACAGACACTGTTCTCTGCCTCACCTTGAAATACTTCTGGCTGAAGTCAACTTTTTTTTCAGCCTTTAAGCTCTGAAGAAGACAAATGCTAAACCCCTGTGCCAGACAACCAAACTGGGGCAGCAGGGGATTGTTTAGACAAACCCCTTCACAAACCAAAATCACAGCCATCATTAGCGTTATTTTACCTCTTCATTCTCGATGTTGAGAGTAGCCAGGCGAGACTGGAGCTGCTGGAACCTGAGGATGAGCTCCCCATTCACTGGCGGCTGCACTGAGATCTGACACACCTGTGGAGACAAACACCATGCCTTATCACAAGTTTACCTGAAGGAATAACCAAACCCTCACTTTGAATCAAATGCAGGCATTTCAAGTTCTTCTCCATTACAGGGACCTCTGCCAGCTGAATGCAGACAGCAACACGACAGCAGCTTGTAAAAAAAACATGATATTCGCACTGCTGGGGCCAAATGGTCTCACAACACTCACAACACATGGTGCCACATAGCAGCAGGGCAGAGCTTACACATGATCTCTTAGAATCAGAGCTCCATAAAACCTGAGCCAAACGCCCAGATGCAATACAACTATTGGGAATGGGCAATGATTTTCGAGTATTCAAATAGTCGTTAACATTAAAAAAATCAAATAGTTCATGTGACGATCATATTGTCTTGTGTGCGGCAGATCGCAGTTTTATGCAGGATGCAGGAGCTGTTACGCATCAATTTAACAAAAAACAGGTTGAGTGGAACAGGAAGTTGCGCACGGAAACCATTTAAAATGCCCAAAGACTGTCAAAATGAAACACAATGTGTCCAAACCAGATCATATTTAACTTGACAAAAGCAATAAACTGACATAATGAATGGAGCCAGACCAGAAGTGAACAGGCTGGAGGATTTACAGCCAAAAAAAGAACAAGAAGAAGTTCAAATATGGATTGGGAAGTGCAGGAACTCCCTCGAAAAAATGAACGAAAATGAGGTACAGCGTAAATTCTGCAGGTTAGTCTAGCATACCACAAGTTGTCAACAACTTCACAGCCATGTGAGAGCATGGCACATGGTGCAAAATACGGTGCTGTCCGCAGATCAACAGTCGGTGGTAGGCTCCATCACCCAAGAAGTAAGTTTGATGATCCATGTACAGAACATAACAGCCCTCTCCCTCTTTGTCAAAGTGTAATGTTGGGGCAGGTATGTGTGTGGGTGGTGGCGGCAGCTTGCAGGGGGGGTCTTCGAATTATCCTCTAATAGTTTCGAGCGAATATCAATTAGCTCTTTTGTTTGAAATGCCCATCCCTAAAAACTATGCCACTGGAAACCCAACCTCATTAAGCATGAGATGTTTCTGATCCACTCCAAGTTCACTCAAGTGTTTAGACAAAGATTTTAAAACCAATGACTCAGAAAACAAGTCAGTTCATCTGTTTAATTTCACTTTGGTATAATAAAACAAACTTTCTACCATTCATTTAACAGGATGCTGTGATTATATGTGATGAAAGAATCCAACAAATGATTGTCAGGCTAGCAATTCCAGGTCAATACGCAATCACAAAGACTTCTGAAAAGAGCACAGAGAAACTTTCATGTCTTAAAATAAAGCAGCAGCAATAAAACCTTGAAAAGAAACTGGGCTGCACAAGAAGTTTTAACCTTATCCAGAATGTAAAATGAGGATTTGCAACAAACACATCTGAAAAGACTGAAATCCTCAAACTGATAAAGAAAATTACTTTAATGTTAACCAGCAGAAGTCATGCAAACTTGCAACTTGTTTACATGAGTAAGGATCTTGTCACGTCAGTATTTAAAACACAGTCTATGTTTCTCCCAGAGGGAAAAGAGGGATGGCTTCCTCAGGTATCAGACACACTGGATTCACCTGGAGGCCAGGCCAGTGTATTAACACTACCTGACTCTAAAGTTTGTGAAAAAACAGATGCTGTAATCCCCGGACCAACCCCGTACCTCATCTCCCATGTGAGGCTGGAACTCGAACTTGGCTGGCGGGCAGAAAGCTGTTGGGTACATCTCCATGAACCTCTGCCGGTCACTGCGGGGGTCCAGACTGTCCACAGCATTCTCAATGATGTCCAGACCCTCGTGTCGTGACGTCTCCAGGTTGTATTCAGCTGAAAGGTAGGTCCTCAGGGAGCGGTTCAGACTGGCGTGGTAGCCCAGATCACAGCACTGGAGAGGAGAGGAGATGAGAGGAGAGGAGATGAGAGGTTAGGAGAAGAGAAGAGAAGCAAAGAAAAGAAAAGAAAAGAAAAGAAAAAAAAAGAAAAAAAAGAAAAGAAAGAAGAGGAGAGGAGAGGTAAGGAGACTTTTGACCTTTAAAGAACTCTTTATTGGTTCAGGTTTTAAGTAAACAGTACCATGGAATAAATAAACAAACAGTGCTGCTCTATGAGAGAGTTCGACAGTGCAGCGGCTGGGATTTCGCCAACTCTCTCTGACAGGACAGTTAAACAGCAAAGCACTCCATGCTGCCCTCTAGAGGAGTCCGTGCTGCACATGCGCAGTGTTGCTCTCATGGACTGGTTGTGCACTGTCCCTTTAAGATCAGCTGCGCGGCATGGTGTGAATTGCTCATTGTTACAAAGGAAGAGACACAGAGAAAAGTTTGCTGCATCCTTTTACTGTTGACTGCTTTTTCTTTCAACAACCTGCAACAATATCTGTCTGTGAGTAAATCGTGATGTTTTCTAAGCAGTTTTTTGGCACTTGTTGTAGTTTATGCCTCATTCAGAGTGAAGTTTTGTTTGTTTATATATCTGTCGATCCTCAGTGCTCGCTCAGATATCTGATATATGTTTACTTAATGCATGAGGCTCTTCTAAACAGTGTTAATGAGTATTACAAAGCAGACATGTTGATGAAAAGAGAAGTGTAGTATATGAATTAAGCATTATGAAT
>NW_027437386.1:2500-3709 GCF_033239565.1 Halichoeres trimaculatus
GTTCACACACACTGACAGAGAGAGAGAGACAGAGAGTTCACACACACTGACAGAGAGAGACACACAGAGAGTTTCACACACACTGACAGAGAGAGACACACAGAGAGTTCACACACACTGACAGAGACGACGAGACACACAGAGAAAGTTCACACACACTGACAGAGAGAGACACACAGAGAGAGTTCACACACACTGACAGAGAGAGAGAGACACACAGAGAGTTCACACACACTGACAGAGAGAGACACACAGAGAGAGTTCACACACACTGACAGAGAGAGAGAGAGAGACAGACACAGAGTTCACACACACTATCAGAGAGAGAGACAGAGACCACAGACACAGACAGAGAGACAGAGACATAGACACAGACACACACACAGACACAGACACACACAGACACAAACACAGACACAGACACACACACAGACACACACACACACACACAGACACACACACACACACACACACAGACACAGACACAGACACACACACTATCAGAGAGAGAGACAGAGACACAGACACAGACAGAGAGACAGAGACATAGACACAGACACACACACACACACACACACACACACACCACACAGACACAGACACAGACACACACACAGACACACACACACACACACACACACAGAACACACACACACACACACACACAGACACAGACACACACACACACACAGACACACACACACACACACACACACACACACGGCTGCACGCTGCGCGCTAACACACTTGATGTATCTGGTAGGACTTGAGTTCACTGATGTTCTCCTCCAGGAAGAGCAGGTACAGAGAGAGATCGTCCCATTGGCCGGCAGGACTGGGCAGGACGCCCACGGTGGGCAGGGATTGGTAGATTTCCAGGAAGCGGGCGTATCCGTGGCAGAAGAGGGGGCGGAGACTGGCGTAGATCACCACAGGAACCAGAGCGATGAAGAGGACCAGGTTGACCAGACTGGGAATCAGAGAAACACACGGACTGAGGTCACGTGACAGCGCCGCCTCCGTGTACCTGAATCATCTCAGCACGGGGGTTCAGACCGGGTACCTCAGCAGAAAGAAGACTCCCACCGCGATGAGCTTTGCACTGCACCTTCTCAGGAACGCCCGGGTCGTTTTTCCAGCAGCCCCACGCGCAGCGAGCAGCCCGAACTCGTCTGTGACGGACGCCAGGCGGAGGAGGTAGTAGCCCAG
>NW_027437387.1:0-3248 GCF_033239565.1 Halichoeres trimaculatus
CTCCTCTCAGCAGAGGATTCTTAACTTAGAACATTAAGATACCTAAAACAAAAAAGGAAAAACAGCAATTATCAGAGGGACTAACTACCTTACCAAATAACAACACTTTAAACACACAAAACCAGTAAAAAACGCACAAAACATCAAACATGAAACTCTTGACCAATCAAAACACTCCCCCTCCTGTCCCACACACCAGGAGTCAGAGTCGCAGCCACACCGGTGGGCTGAGAACCAAGACCCAGTCACAGCAGGCCACTCCAGCTCCAGGGTTATCCTGTTGAGCTCCCCCTGTCTAAAGCAAATACTGCATGAGCCCCGCTCATTGTTGAAAAACAAATCAACCAACCTTATAGGAAAAATATCCGGTCTCCTTTATTTTTTATTTTTTTAAGGGAAATAAAAATAACCCCCCCCCCCCCCCCCCCCCTCCCAAACACCCACCCACCCCAGTATATAAATCTTCCATTAACACCTCTCAGCCACTAAAAACACAACCACAAAGATGTAAAACCCTCAGAAAGACCCTGAAACACAAGTCTAAAACAAAAGGTCCCCATAAGACAACAACAGGACACAGATCCCTCTTCCCTGACAGCTGTCTAAACATGAGAACCATAGAGAATCAACCGATCCTCCCTACTTGATCAAACTTAAAAACAGAAAACAAAACAAAAAGGAAAAAAAAGGAAAAAAAACAACACTCTGACAGGGATTAAAGTTCATGAAAACCTTACAAACACCCTAAAAAAACAGAAAGGAACACAACACCAAATATACCTGACCGGAGATCTCCAGCCAATCAGAAGGCTTGAACCGGACGCACCCACTACACCCAAAGAGAGCAACCATGAGTTAGGGAGACAGCACAGACACAGACCCAGGGAGCAAAATTTAACCCAAAATATCGCTCCCCGGACATTGCACCAGAGGACGCTTCTCAGAATACAGGTAAGCCACAACACTTCACTCAAAATACACATTTCCATCTTCATGAGGTGAGCGGTGTATGGACCCATGAAGTTTGGACAGGAACTTGCTCAGAGCGCTCTGGGGCTGTGCGGTGTATGGAGCACAGAGCGTATCCTGACAAGTCTCCCAACGAGACGGGCAGGACCCAGAGCCTTCAGCCCTGATCGACTTGACCATGGATACCTTGCGGTGCTAACGAGTGGTCAATGTGGGTCAGGCGGTACGTATGCGGCCCTCCTGTGTTCCGATTATAGGACAGCACTGCAGGAAGGGTGGCCCAGGGTTTCAGGGCCTTAAACGTAACCCAGTCTTCTATGGGGAATAGCCTCACCCACACACCAGTCCATTCTGCACCACACACGCTTCAATTTGAAAATCCACTCAACAAAAATTGGACTCCTTCAAATTGCCACCTTCCTCCAAAACATCACATCCCCTGATCCAGGCGAGGGATCAGGCCGTGGATGCAACAGGACCCTAGGGAGCCTCTACAAAAAACAGTATTTACAGTTTTTAACTCAGCACATCAGAGATTTTCCTCCAAACACCCCCTCCCCAAAAAAATTTTTTTTAATTCAGAACATTTTTTCTGTCATTTAACGATTATAGACATTTATTTAAGACTTACCCTAAATAACCCTAACCCTAACCCAATTTTATGGAAAAATGTTTTCCTCAACTCTAAAATTTTCTACAAACTCTTAAAAATATTTTTCAAAAAGACTTCACAAAAAATTACCAAATTGGCTACAGAACACACACGGGTCCTGATCAAACCCGTGGGGCCTTCCTTGAGAGAGGGTGTCTAGTGATAAAGGGCCGAAACATCCGATGACCTCAAGGTGCACTACTGAGGACGTGTTCTGAAATTTAGTCCTAAAAACAATCCAGCGCTGGACCAATGTAAAAACATAAATCATAAATTAATATATTCCTTACTATAAAATATTCTGTTCAAACAATTTTACTATCTTACCAAAAACATTTTTAAGCTTTACTCCACTTATTCTCCTTTATCATTTACTTATTTTGACACCTTCACATATATTTATTTATATCAATTTTAATTTACATCTCAAGCCCTAGACCCTTAAGTCTAATACCTAATCTCCACCGGGCCCTGGAGACCCCACCCCCCTGTCAGTACTTTGCTCTCCACTAGGCCCTAGGGACCCGATCCTCCTGTCGGTGCCTTGCTCTCCACCAAGCCCCGGGGACCTGACACTCATACCTGTGCCTTGCCCTCCACTGGGCCCCTGCGAGCCCATACTTAAGCCCCCCCTCCGCCCTAACCCTAAACTTGACCCTGACCCTAACCCTAAACCTAACCTTTACCCTAACCCTAACGCTAACCCTAACCCCTAACCCTAACCCTAACCCTTCACCCTAGCCCGGACCCTAACCCTAAGCCTAAGCCTAACCCTAACCCTAACCCTAACCCTAAGCCTAAGCCTAACCCTAACCCTAACCCTAACCCTAACTAACCCTAACCCTAACCCTAACCCCTAACCCTAACCCTAACCCTAACATGACCCTCACCCTAACCCTAAACCTAACCCTAACCCTAAACCTAACCCTAACCCTGACCCCAAACCTAACCATGACCCTTACCCTAACCCTAACCTTAGCTCACCTTAACTTAACCCTCAACCGGACCCTAAGCCTAACCTCAGTATAACCCACACTGGATCACCGCTCGCTTCAAGTAAACGGCCCCAAACTTGCACCTTACTCTCCACCAGACCCTGGGGACCCGACCTTCCTGTCAGCACCTTGCTCTCCACTGGGCCCCCGGGGGCCCCGAACCTCCTGGCGGTACCTTGCTCCCCACGGGACCCTGGGTATCCGACCCTCCTGTCGGTGCCTTGCTCTCCACCGAGCCCCGGGGACCCGACTCTCATACCTGTGCCTTGCCCTCCACTGGGCCCCTGGGAGCCCTCACTTAAGCCCCCCTCCGCGGACTAAACCAATCAGCCCGTCCGGAAAAAACCTTGCGCCCCTGGTAGGAAGACGCGTTTTTTGATAACGGCCTGGAAAAAGGCTTTAACATACCCGAACCGAGCTAAATGCCAGCTTCCTAGCCTCAAGTATAATCTTTAACCTCACATCCCGATCTAAACCCCAAACCTACCATTTAAAACCACTTAAAAACATGAACCCTAACCTAATACCATATCCCACCATCAACCCCCCCTTTTTTTATACTTTTTTTTATATTCATTTTCTTCCTTTCCCCCCCTCCACCACACACACACACACACACGCGCACACGCACG
>NW_027437389.1:0-2461 GCF_033239565.1 Halichoeres trimaculatus
CCGAAATGTTTGTCTCATTTTGTTGGACACATTGGAGGGGAAACCGGCAGGAGCCCGAGGACCCGTCTAATGCTGCTTGCAGCTTTAATTAGGGTCCTCGGCCTGAGCAGAGGGCACCTTCTAGCAAGAGCTAGAAGGTGCCCTCGGCCGAAGGCCGAGGGCACTATTGTATTTCGTCCGTTTCTTTTTTTTTTTTCTTATTATTAGGGTCCTCGGCCTGAGCAGAGGGCACCTTCTAGCAAGAGCTAGAAGGTGCCCTCGGCCGAAGGCCGAGGGCACTATTGTATTTCGTCCGTTTCTTTTTTTTTTTTCTTATTATTATTATTATTATTCCCTCCTCCAGTAAATCGCTTATTAGGTCCTCTTAACATATTCGAAAACTCACCAAAATTGGCACACAGATTATGGATGCCGAAAATTTTCGTTTGATACTAAACATGACCCCCAACATCCCATAATAAGCTCAGTAGCGCCACCTAGACACACGCTAAGGACCCTAGCTCGGGCTAGGAATGTCGTAGAGAGATGAAACAAACACCAAAATGTTCGTATGATCGAGACGCAAAAATCATACGCTGCTACCCTGGACCCATCTCCAACAGGAAGCCGGCTATTTGCCCCCCCAAAAAAAAAAATTTTTTTTTTTAGCCTTTCTTTAGAAATTATACCCTCTGAAACCAAAAATGGTACATGCTTGAAAATACCATCACATGACAGATTAGACCCTGCTCTCCAAAAGTTGTGAAGGAAGTTGTTGTTTCGGGCCCGGTTTTCGAATGGCGAGCCCTCAAAGCTGCCGACCGCTTTCAGCCGAATTAGGATTTCTCCATGTTAGCAGATGAGGAGAACCGATTTCAGGTCAAAACACACATTCTACTAGTGCCGCATTTGGGCCTCTAGACAAAAAACTAAAAGTCATAGAGCTTTTAAAATTACATGGTTGGATTCCTGACAAAATTCCCTACAACTACATGATAGTTTTACACAGATTAAGCCAACATTGTGGCCTACAGGACAAGTAGTTTGGCCATTTCTCTAAAATGCATAATCCATTTCTAGCACTCTTCCATCTGTATTGTGACGCATTTGTGCTTTTAGAGAAAAAAGTATAACTCGTACAGCTTCAAAAATGCCAAAAATGGATTCCTGACAAAAATTACTATCAAATATGATATTTTGACACAGATTGGGGTAAAATTGTGGACTCTGTGAGGATTTCATCACCAGAAGTTTTTCTTAAACCCCCCTCTCCACTCTACTTATCCTCTGTCACGCTAATTAGAACTCCACGCATCCAGCTGCTCATGTCACTCAGCATAGCAGAGGATACGTTGCCATGGTATCAACTGACTCCCCGACATCCCATAATATTCTCTCAGAGCCATTAGACTCACTTCCACCCTATGAACACCAAAACAGCCCTAACTGGGGCTAGGAATGTCGTAGAGAGATGAAACAAACGCCGAAATGTTTGTCTCATTTTGTTGGACACATTGGAGGGGAAACCGGCAGGAGCCCGAGGACCCGTCTAATGCTGCTTGCAGCTTTAATTAGGGTCCTCGGCCTGAGCGGAGGACACCTTCTAGCAGAGCTAGAAGGTGTCCTCCGCCGAAGGCGGAGGACACTATTGTTCCTGCTGCGTTTCTTTTTTCTTCTTCCCTCCTCCAGTGAATCGCTTATTAGAACCCCTAAACATGCTCAAAAACTCACCAAATTTGGCACACATGTTCTATGTGCCCAAAATTTACGTTTAATACCAAACATGACCCCTGACATCCCATAATAATCTCTCTACAGCCAAAAAACCTCTAAAAACCACTCAAAAACACACAAAAATGGCTCTCGCTCGGTCCAGGAATGTCGTAGAGAGATGAAACCAACATCAAAATGTTCGTCTCATTGAGACGCACAACTTTGGGGGTGGTCTTTTTTCGCGTATCTCGCACAGGAAGCCGGCAATTTGCCCGCCAAAATAAGAGGTTTCGGCATTTTTACCGTTTCTGCCAAAATTATCTCCTCTGGAACCAAAAATGGTACTGGCATGAAAATTGCCTCACATGACAGATCAGACCCTGTTCTACAAAAGTTGTAGGGGAAGTTGTTGTTTCGAGCCCGGTTTTCGAATGGCGAGCCCTCAAAGTCGCCGACCACGCAATGTAAACAGATGGGAGAGCAGCCCTCGCTGAGCAGTTGGGCCTCTAGACAAAAAAGTAAAAGTCGCACAGCTTTAAAAATGACATGGTTGGATTCCTCACAAAATGTTCTTTAAGAAAATCATATTTTTACACAGATAAGGTCAACATTCTGGCCTACAGGATGAGAAGTTTGTCCCTTTGGAATTTGATCCTCTCCCAGGGCTGCTGCATTCCAGTGATGATGTCACACACTGATTAGTAGTTCCACACAGCTGGTCACATGACTCAGCAGAGGACACAATGACTCTCTCCTCCATTAAAGTGCT
>NW_027437390.1:0-2439 GCF_033239565.1 Halichoeres trimaculatus
CTCGGGCTCCTGCCGGTTTCCCTCCAATGTGTCCAACAAAATGAGACGAACATTTTGGCGTGTGTTTCATCTCTCTACGACATTCCTAGCCCCAGTTAGGGCAGTTTTGCTGCGCATAGGTGGAAGTGAGCCTAATGGCTCTGAGAGAATATTATGGGATGTCAGGGAGTCAGTTGATACCATGGCAACGTATCCTCTACTATGCTGAAGAGAAATAGCCAACTTCCTGTCTGGGAAAGGTCAGGGTGTCAGCAAGTAATTTGTTCGTCTTAATGAGATGAACATTTTGATGTTGGTTTGATCTCTCTAGGACATTCCTACTGGCTGCTATGGCTGTTTTAATGTGTCAGAATGTGGACAGAGGGAATATTATGGGATGTTTGGTATTATATTGAAGAGTTTGATGCTTGAAATGTGTGTTCTGATTTTGGTGAGTTTTTGAGCATGTTCAGGGGGTCTAATAAGCACTTTAATGGAGGAGAGAGTCATTGTTGCCTCTGCTGAGTCATGTGACCAGCTGTGTGGAACTACTAATCAGTGTGTGACATCATCACAGAAGTGCAGGAGGATGAGATTCCCAAAGGGGACAAACTTCTCATCCTGTAGGCCAGAATGTTGACCTAATCTGTGTCAAAATATGATTTTCTTGAAGAGCGTTTTGTGAGGAATCCAACCATGTCATTTTTAAAGCTGTGCGACTTTTACTTTTTTGTCTAGAGGCCCAACTGCTCAGCGAGGGCTGCTCTCCCATCTGTTAACATTGCGTGGTCGGCGACTTTGAGGGCTCGCCATTCGAAAACCGGGCCAGAAACAACAACTTTATGAACAACTTTTGTAGAACAGGGTCTGGTCTGTCATGTGAGCCAATTTTCATGCCGGTACCATTTTTGGTTATTGACAAGTTAATGTTTGTAGAGAGGCTTAAATTTCAGAAAACTCTTATTTTGGCGGGCAAATTGCCAGCTTCCTGTTGGAACTACGCAAAAATACCTCCTATATTTTTTGTGCGTCTCAATGAGACCAACGTTTTGGTGTTGGTTTCATCTCTCTACCACATTCCTGGACCGAGCTAGAGCCATTTTTGTGTGTTTTTGAGTGGTTTTTAGAGGTTTTTAGGCTCTAGAGAGATTATTATGGGATGTCGGGTGTCATGTTTAGTACCAAATCGCAATTTCACGCAATTGTCAGGTGCGTGCCAATTTTGGTGAGTTTTCGAGCATGTTTAGGGGGTGTAATTTGCGTTCTCGGGGCGGGTGGTATAATAAGAAAAAAAAAAAAGAAACGCAGCAGGAACAATAGTGTCCTCCGCCTTCGGCGGAGGACACCTTCTAGCCCTGCTAGAAGGTGCCCTCTGCTCAGGCCGAGGACCCTAATTAAAGCTGCAAGCAGCATTAGACGGGTCCTCGGGCTCCTGCCGGTTTTCCCTCCAATGTGTCCAACAAAATGAGACGAACATTTTGGCGTTGGTTTCATCTCTCTACGACATTCCTAGCCCCAGTTAGGGCGGTTTTGCTGTGCATAGGTGGAAGTGAGCCTTGTGGCTCTGAGAGAATATTATGGGATGTCAGGGAGTCAGTTGATACCATGGCAACGTATCCTCTGCTATGCTGAAGAGAAATAGCCAACTTCCTGTCTGGTAAAGGTCAGGGTGTCGGTGTATTTTTTTTTTATCTCAATGAGATGAACATTTTGATGTTGGTTTAAGGACATTCCCCCGGGCTGCTATGGCTGTTTGAATGTTGTAGATGTGGACAGAGAGCATATTATGGGATGTTTGGTATTTTATTGAAGACTTTGATGCTTGAAATGTGTGTGCCAATTTTGGTGAGTTTTTGAGCATGTTGAGGGGGTCTAATAAGCACTTTAATGGAGAAGAGAGTCTTTGTTTCCTCTGCTGAGTCATGTGACCAGCTGTGTGGAGCTCCTAATCAGTGGGTGACATCATCACAGAAGTGCAGGAGGATGAGATTCCCAAAGGGGACAAACTTCTCATCCTGTAGGCCAGAATGTTGACCTAATCTGTGTTAAAATATAAATGTCTTGTATGAAATTTTGCGAGGAATCCAACCATGTCATTTTTAAAGCTGTGCAACTTTTACTTTTTTTTCTAGAGGCCAAACTGCTCAGCCAGGGCTGCTCTCCCATCTGTTAACATTGTGTGGTCGGCGACTTTGAGGGCTCGCCATTCGAAAACCGGGCCCGAAATAACAACTTCCCCTACAACTTTTGTAGAGCAGGGTCTGGTCTGTCATGTGAGCCAATTTTCATGCCGGTACCATTTTTGGTTATTGACAAGTTAATGTTTGTAGAGAGGCTTAAATTTCAGAAAACTCTTATTTTGGCGGGCAAATTGCCGGCTTCCTGTTGGAGCTACGCGAAAATACCTCCATATTTTTTGTGCGTCTCAATGAGACGAACGTTTTGATGATGGTTTCATGT
>NW_027437391.1:0-2134 GCF_033239565.1 Halichoeres trimaculatus
GCACCGAGTGTAGTGTAGTGTTGTTCTTGGTGTTGTTAATGATATAGATTGTAAGTATAATGTTGGGCTTTCCAAGAAATGTGTTTTAGGTGTTTGATCAGTTAGTGAGAAAAGGCGCAAATGTTCACAAGCTGGTCCATGCTGGTCCAGGCGATGCTACCCTCACAGCTCAGTCAGCTCTGGAGGTCCTGTAAAAACAGAAACAAAAGGTCACAACAAATGATTTCACTTGTAGTCCAGTTTGGATGGGGGTCAAAGGGGCAGGGGAAACACAGGGTCTTGGAGCTTATGGAAAGAGGAAAGCAACAATTTAGGCTCAAAGTTACTACTGGTATCGAAAGACTATGCAAATATACAGCTACAGCACAAATTCACCCTTCAAGCTGTGAGGACAACCTCACCACAAAGACCATCTCTGTGTAGACCAGCTTGTGAACACTTGCATAATTTCAAACTTACAGATGAAACACCTAATACACATTTCTGGAAAGCCTGACATGATGTTTACACTTTACACCATTCATAGCCACCCACTACAACACCATGGTTATATTTTATCAATAGTTGGGTTTATAATCTACTGGAGTCCCCCTTTTTAGGCTCCGTACAGTTAACTTATCCCGTTTATGAGCAACACCGGCATTATACCTGTGGAAATATAAATGTTTGAGTATGACAATGTTTTGAAGAAAAATAAAAGTAATCATCAGTGGCTGGATCTGTTTCTAGGGAAGCAGATTAGGGCCATTTTGGACGGAGAAAACAATTTTGCGCAAATCGAGGTTAAAGTCATAATGATGAGAATAAAGTCGAAAAGATTGAAATCAAAATGACGCAAACCAAGTTGAAATGTCGAGATTAAAGTTGAAATGACTGGAATAAAGTCGAAAAACAATTTCGAGATGAAGAGGTAATGACGAGAATAAAGTTAAAATGTCCAGATTAAAGTAGAAAGGACAAGGATAAAGTAAAAAAAATTGAGATAAAAGTCAAAACGACAAGAATAGAGTTGAAGAAAAGGTTGAAATGAAGAAGAATGAAGTCGAAAAACGATTTTGAGATTAAAGCCGAAATGATGACAATAAATTGGAATTTCAAATTTAAAGTCAAAATTGGGAGACTTAAGTCAAAATGAGGGGAAGAAGTCTCAACAACCTGCCCTGATGTTTAGCGGTAGTACACTGAGTACACCCAGCTCCTCAACAGCCACAGGCAAAATTGACAGTAGTGGCAGCTGCCATACAGGACAAACGGCTGTCTTCAGGATCCGTGTATGTTCTGAAAATTGTTAGATGTTCTGTTCAGGATATAAAGGATTTTAAAAAACAAAGAAAGAGTGAGCTTTTTGACTTTAATTTTAAAAATCAAAACTGAACTTGAAATTGGTGCTTAGGTTGTGCGCGCTGACGCACAGCCAAGCACTTAAGAGCGCGCAGGAAAAATCCAGTGGAAATTCATGCAGTAGGGCTGGGTGATATGGCCTTAAAATAAAATCTTTGATTTTTTCAGAAAAATTTCAAGTTACGATTTTTTTAAGTTTTTTTTTTTTCCTTTTAAAGAAAACGATAAGTACAAATGACAGAGACAACTCAAAACCAGTTTTGTTTTAATTTTGTCAAAAACTTTAAATAATAAAAATAACCTCTATTTGACTCTTGGAATTAAAGTTTCAGCTCTTCTTCTGTTTCAAAAACTTCACTTTGTAGTTATAAGGGAGGCACATTCACATTGAAAGCTGCACTATTTTGTACATTTTGAATTTAAAAATCCTGCTAGGAAAAGCGTGTACAGTACTGTTTCAGTGCACTACAGCACTGTTCTGTTATATTCTGCTTTTAAACGATTTAAAAAACCCACTTTGTTTCTGTCTAGTTTTATTTTTTAAGGCTGTAGCCTGTTTATCCTGTATTTTAATACAGACAAATAAGTAAAAATAAATGCTATTTATTCAAGTGTGGGCTCACAAATGTCATGCCTTACTGCTGAATGGAGGATTGAGTTGGTGGAACAGAGGGAGTTGCAGGGAAAGACGGAACTCAGCTTTCCCCAGGTAAAAGCCAAACAACTTCTCAGTCATGTCTGTCCAGGCAGCACTGCTCAGTTCGATCGCCCATTGTCGTTCCGATATCAGCTA
>NW_027437392.1:0-2097 GCF_033239565.1 Halichoeres trimaculatus
AAACGTTCTGATGACTTGTAATGACAGTGGATTTTTTAACTTTTTGAGTCCTTGACTGGCGACATACTTTGAGAACAGATGCCCGTTCCCCAGCTCCTCATGCTGCGTCTGATTTTATCAGTGTCATATGTGTCCTCACTGACGCTTGCTTGGCTGTGGTGGGCCTTATGGTGCCCTCCAGTCAATCGGACACTGGTGGAAGTGCAGGTTATTGTAAGGGTCACATTTCAACACCAGAAGTCGCTGCCTGTGTGAGTGAATGAGTGAATGTGAGCAAAGCTCATGTCCAGACTGCAGCTCTCTCATTAAAGGGATCCTGTTTGACTCTAGATGTCCATCGCCAACAGCAGCTGCCTCCAGATTGAAATGATTGCTGACTCCAGTCCTCATTCCTTTGGCGTGGACGTTACGTGGATTTTTCTGGAATAAAACCAGTCCAAATTATTAGGAGTATGTAGTTTGTCTCCAGCATTCACAGAGACCATCTGAAGTGTCTTTAATCCATCAGCTGTCCAGTCTAGAGGACGGGCGGCCACGCTCCATCCTCTGCCACCCCGCGGTAAAGATGCCTTAAGGTCAAAGGTGAAGGGTAGTTCACCAGGCGCTGCACTGGCTGCCGTGGCTGCTGATGGACTGGCAGTTGCTGTAGCGTTTCTTGACGATCATGCTGATGTATGCCTTCATCAACTTGGCGATGTCCATAACCTGCAAAAGATGAGGGGATAAAGAAACCAGGAAGTTAAAGGTCAGAGGGCTTTTAGTGGTTTTTTTTCCCTGGACTCGTAGATAAGTCCATCCAATACGGCTGCAAGAACCAAACATCCATTTCTAAACAGAGAAACCAAAGCTTCACAAGAGTATTTATTGTTTCATATGCACCATTTGCGTCTCAAAGACCAGCTCTCGGCCTTCCACTGTGATTTTGTAGGAGTTGGGCAGTGGGGCACCAAAGGACAGAATCTGCTCGTAAGGGAAAACCTCCAGGGGCCACGGCTCCCCTCGTTTGTAGACTGATATGGCCTCCCGGCTCACGCCCAGCCACAGCTCAGATGGGAATGCTCCATCGCGACTCTGAAAAGAGAAGAACCAAGCATGAGTCCTGGGTTTTGACAGGGTTCCTGTTAAAGGTTATACCAAGTTAAAGGTTGATGACATCCTTTGGGAATGCTGACAGTTCAAATGAAAACCAGGTAAGGTAGTATCTGACTTTCTTTCTTTCTCACCTCAACGTTGAACAGCGTGGACCCATAGCCCTGCCACTCCTTCACCAGCGTCATATACTTGACCATGGCTTGTTCCTGGTTCATCCCTTGCAGTTTCTTCCACTTATCCATGAGGCTGGTCCTCACAGCCGTCGCCTCCTCCCTCATCCACACTTCAAGGCTGTTCTCCTCCTCCAGCTTCTGCCTGCTCAAGGAGCCACTCCTGAAGCTTCGCCTCAGTGTTCCCTCCAGGAAGCTCGAGCGCTTCCTCTCAGATGAGCCTGAGCGGTCGGCCACTGAGCCGGTGCCCGGCGCAAATGTCTTGGCTGAGTTCTGCACCCGGGCCCGTAACCGTGACATGGGGAACACCTGGGACATTTCAGGGATGGTGGCCTGTGGGTTGTGATCGCTCAGGAGGTACTGAAGTCTCAGAGCAGCCAGGAACTGAAGAGTTTCCTCAGGGGCTGGATACTGACCTTTGATGACGGCTTCATGGGCCTGTAGATGGTAGACATTGTTAAAATTTCAGCGTTTGAGCAGCTGGTATTTGTATTGCGTTAAACTCGGATGAATCAATCACACGTACCTGCTCAAACATGAAAGCGAACTCCACGCTGTCTTTGGGAACATTTTCAGTGTCCAGGAAGCAGTAGAGCTTAAAGTAAAACTTCCAGCCGGTGTGGTGTTCATCTGGACTGGCTGAAAGCCTGCAGATCAGAGAGCAAGATGTTAGAGACTGAAGGACGAAAAGAGAAGTCTTTGACTCACGAGCAGGTGGAGGCTGCAAGGCTTACTTTTCAAACTTGGCGAGCATGTCGGCCACCACCGTGCGGCTCTCGATGGCTTTCTCTGTCTTGTCATTGTGTTCGAACAGAGCAAACATGTTCCTGCTGTC
>NW_027437393.1:0-2000 GCF_033239565.1 Halichoeres trimaculatus
CCCTGACCCTAACCCTAACCCTAACCCTAACCCTAAATTTCCCTAACCTAACCCTAACCCTAACCCTAACCCTAACCCTAACCCTAACCCTCACCCTAACCCTAACCCTAACCCTAACCCTTCACCCCTAACCCTAACCCTTAACCCCTAACCCCTAACCCTAACCCTAATTTTCAGAACCCGCCCCAACCCCAACCTGGACCCCGTGGTGACCTGGATTGCATGTGCATGATCACGCCATCCCACTGATGGCGTGATCCAAAATCTTCCCTCTCCTAACCCTTAATTTTGGAACCCCCTTCTTCTTTTATGACCCCTGACCCCCACCCCTAACCAGTCGGGCCCCCTGAGAGATCTGGATGGAGTGTTTTACCTAAACTTACAACCCTTATTTCAAAACCTCAAAACCCTATAAAAACGGCCAAAATTTACATGTTTATTAATTAAGAAAAAAAAAAACATTATTTAAATTAACATGAAGAAAAAAAATGAAAATTGTTAAACTGTAAAAAAATATATACATAAATATCACAGGACTTTGATAAAATGCAAAATTACAAACAGCCAAATAAAAAGAAAAAGAAAGCACCCAACCAGGACAAAAATGGTGACAAGACGGCAGGTATCGCCATCCTAGAAGGAATGAAGGAAAAAACATAAATGCTCAGTAATTATTGACTCACTCCCCATCTGTTCCCACCGATACTTACAGTGGTTGAACATACCAATGGCTCGGGACACTGAGGGCAAGGACGTGGATGGGAAGGAGAAGGAACAACACGAGCAGTAGGATGAGGAAGTGAGGAGATGGTACGGGAAGGAGGATGAAGAAGAGGAGGGGTGGGGCTGGATAGTTGGGGAAAGGGGTCTGGACGGGTGGGAGGAGGAGTGTCCGGGGGCACTTCATCATAGGACTTAAGAAAGACAGAGAAGCTTGAAGCACATGGGTTAGGGTTACCCTATTTCTCCCTTATTTTGTACCTGTCTGATACTGCATTATTAAAAGTATTCATGAGTCATATAAAGGACAGATATTTGAGGGATTATCATGATCAGTGTTGCAGCGTTTAACATACGGTCAATAAAATAACGTAACAACAAAGTGAAACACTACAATTACTGGTACAGTAAAAACACTTAAATAAAATAACATAGGGACCAAAAAATGATGAAAGACCATCGCTATTGACTATAGCTATAGTTCAACGACATTCATGAACACTGAATATCTTTACAACCTTAATTTCATGAAAGTGGACTCACCATGAGTGGCTCCGGGCATATCCCGCCTTCAGCCACTTTAGGCATATCCTCATTCTGTGAGTAGATGTGAGACTAAAGGTGAGACCAAGCTTCTTCCATCATAAAACACTGACATCATGTCATCTTGTTAGCATTTCAAGGGTTAAAAAATTCTCAATCATTATTATTTAGGTGATTAGGAATGAAGCTGGTTTAATCTTAAAACAGTACTAAACATATCAATCTTTTGTGTTCAGATACAAAGCTTTAATAAACAGTTTGTTTCATCAACAACCTGACTCAAATTAAAGCTAAAGCTCTCAAAAAAAAATTGTACATTTACCAGAGTGGTTGGGACGTCGTCCTTCTCCATCCTCTCATGATCAGTGTTTGGAAGCAAATGACAAAATTAACCGCTAAAATTGACTATGAGGTTTGGATAGACGTAAAGAGAATAAAGTCAAAGTTCACAAAAAGGCCACTACAACAATGTGGCCCAAGTTTCAGGATTATTCCTATGACATACAGACTAATGTAATGAAAGGTAATAAGAATTCATGACGTGAGTTTATCATATTCACCCAATTGAAATTATTTTCATTTTATCTTACTGCAAGAGAGACATCGACACTTACCTTGAAGAAATCCAGCTAGGATGAATGATTTAAAGTTATGGTTAGAGACAGACAGCACTTACCTTGACAAAATGCAGCTCAGAACGATCCTCTGCTTGTGTGAATGGCTCTAATAAAAACTCT
>NW_027437394.1:0-2000 GCF_033239565.1 Halichoeres trimaculatus
TTTTTCAAGCTTCAAAGGTTTTTGGTCACTTGGCCAAATGAGAATTAAATTTGAAAGACACATGTGTGCACGCAAAGCTTGGCTGCTGAAACCCAGGATTGAACCAGTAACCTTTAGATCTTCAGACCAAAGCTCTCCCAACTGAGCTATTTCGGCTCCTTCAGCTCCAATCAGATACATGTGAAAAATCTCATGGACATGTGTGCCTCCTTTCACACTGTGATAGTTGAAAGAGGACAAGCTTGGTGAGGTTGAAAAAGCTTTAACAAGGGAGGATTGCAATAGAGTTTGGACTCAATACAGTGCCCATGATAGAAACATTGCCTTCAAGCAAAGCCCAAAGTTCAAACGAGGGGCCCTTCAATGACCATGGGACCATGAAATGGACTGGTCAAAACCAAGAACAGAAAACTCTTTCTGACATCATGAGCTCTCAGAAAATGGACTTCAATGTGCCTGGCCTCAGGACAGTTGGGCTGGAAGTTGGACTCAAAGTGCCTTTCTGTTTTTCAAGCTTCAAAGGTTTTTGGTCACTTGGCCAAATGAGAATTAAATTTGAAAGACACATGTGTGCACGCAAAGCTTGGCTGCTGAAACCCAGGATTGAACCAGTAACCTTTAGATCTTCAGACCAAAGCTCTCCCAACTGAGCTATTTCGGCTCCTTCAGCTCCAATCAGATACATGTGAAATACCCCATGGACATGTGTGCCTCCTTTCACACTGTGATAGTTGAAAGAGGACAAGCTTGGTGAGGTTGAAAAAGCTTTCACAAGGGGGGATTGCAATAGACTTTGGACTTAATACAATGCCCATGATGAAAACAATGCCTTCAAGCAAAGCCCAACGTCCAAACGAGGGGCCCTTCAATGACCATGGGAACCTGAAATGTACTGGTCAAAACCAAGAACAGAAAACTCTTTCTGACATCATGGGCTCTCAGAAAATGGACTTCAATGTGCCTGGCCTCAGGACAGTTTGGCTGAAAACAGGACACAAAGTGCCTTTCTGTTTTTCAAGCTTCAAAGGTTTTTGGTCAGTTGGCCAACTGAGAATTAAATTTGAAAGACACATGTGTGCACGCAAAGCTTGGTTGCCGAAACCCAGGATTGAACCAGTAACCTTTAGATCTTCAGACTTAAGCTCTCCCAACTGAGCTATTTCAGCTCCTTCAGCTCCAATCAGATACATGTGAAAAACCTCATGGACATGTGTGCCTCCTTTCACACTGTGATAGTTGAAAGAGGACAAGCTTGGTGAGGTTGAAAAAGCTTTCACAAGGGAGGATTGCAATAGAGTTTGGACTCAATACAATGCCCATGATGGAAACAATGCCTTCAAGCAAAGCCCAAAGTCCAAACTATGGGCCCTTCGATGACCATGGGAACCTGAAATGTACTGGTCAAAACCAAGAACAGAAAACTCTTTCTGACATCATGGGCTCTCAGAAAATGGACTTCAATGTGCCTAGCCTCAGGACATTTTGGCTGGAAGTCCGACTCACAGTGCCTTTCTTTTTTTCCAGCTTCAAAGGTTTTTGGTCACTTGGCCAACTGAGAATACAATTTGAAAGACACATGTGTGCACGCAATGCTTGGTTGCCGAAACCCAGGATTGAACCAGTAACCTTTAGATCTTCAGACCAAAGCTCTCCCAACTGAGCTATTTCGGCTCCTTCAGCTCCAATCAGATACATGTGAAAAACCTCATGGACATGTGTGCCTCCTTTCACACTGTGATAGTTGAAAGAGGACAAGCTTGGTGAGGTTGAAAAAGCTTTCACAAGGGAGGATTGCAAAAGAGTTTGGACTCAATACAGTTCCCATGATAGGAACATTGCCTTCAAGCAAAGCCCAAAGTCCAAACTAGGGGCCCTTCAATGACCATGGGAACCTGAATTGTACTGGTCAAAACCAAGAACAGAAAACTCTTTCTGACATCATGGGCTCTCAGAAAATGGACTTCCATGTGCCTGGCCTCAGGACAGTCTGGCTGAAAATA
>NW_027437395.1:0-1887 GCF_033239565.1 Halichoeres trimaculatus
AGATGTTGTGAATATGTGTTGAGCCGCAGACAGGAGCCGTTATCACCAGGATTTATCAGAGGTTCTGCTCGGCTCGGCTTTATGGAGCCAGCTCCAACGCAGAGGTCAATACACAAGCAAGACTTCCCAACAAATGTGTGTGTGTGTGTGTGTGTGTGTGTGTGTGTGTGTGTGTGTGTGTGTGTGTGTGTGTGTGTGTGTGTGTGTGTGTGTGTGTGTGTGTGATGGATGCTTCTGGAAACCGTCTGACTGAGTGTGTGTAACCAGCCGTGTGTGAGGTAGAGCTGAGTGTCATGCCTGAGTGTGTGTAGGTGTGTTTTTCTCTCTGTTCTGCATAAAGGAACGTGTGTGTGTGTGTGTGTGTGTGTGTTTGTGTGTGTGTGTGTGTTTGTGTGTGTGTGTGTGTGTGTGTGTGTGTGTGTGTGTGTGTGTGTGTGTGTGTGTGTGTGTGTGTGTGTGTGTGTGTGTGTGTGTGTTATTTGGCAGTTCGAGGAGATTATAGGTGTGTGACAGTAACATTTACGTTTGGAGTAAAGTGTGTAACGACGCCAGCGTTGTTTGTCTCGTTTTGAGCTGAAGCACAGAAAGACCCTGACAGCTGGAACTGATGGACAAAAAAATATTAAAGTCAAACTGAAACGACGAACATTTCAAACCAAAAATGAAAATAATGTTTTAACTGTCGACTGTTTCTATGACAAACCACACAACAGCTCCACAAAGTGAAGCCAACACTGACGGAGCTCCTCTCCTGCTCAGCGTCTGTCTGTGAGAAGCAGAAACACAACTGGTGTCTTTTTTCATAGGGGTGGTTAGTCTGTGTTTTTTCATAGGGGTGGTTAGTCTGTCTTTTTTCATAGGGGTGGTTAGTCTGTCTTTCTTCATAGGGGTGGTTAGTCTGTGTTTTTTCATAGGGGTGGTTAGTCTGTCTTTTTTCATAGGGGTGGTTAGTCTGTGTTTTTTCATAGGGGTGGTTAGTCTGTCTTTTTTCATAGGGGTGGTTGGTCTGTGTTTTTTCATAGGGGTGGTTGGTCTTTGTTTTTTCATAGGGGTGGTTGGTCTGTGTTTTTTCATAGGGGTGGTTAGTCTGTCTTTCTTCATAGGGGTGGTTAGTCTGTCTGATCTACTGATTTGATTTGAATATGTTTTTTGAGGTCCTGGTTTGAATACCAACAGATTATTGATTATTGATTATCGATGATTCTCAGTCATAGTTTTCTATTTGACATTAAGCCCAAAGTTAGTGCACCATTCAAACCACAGTCAGAGTATTTTGGCCTCAGTTTTGTGCATAGATGTATGTCGCCCATCTTGATGCAGTCAGTGGTTTTGAACCAGTCAAAGGAAATCGGAGATAATAAAAAGTGGTTTCCTGACAGGGTGAGATGGGAATGACTGCAGGTGAAGATGAAGTTGGTGTCAGGATGGAGACTTTACGGTTCTTTAAGGTATCCATCCCCTCCAGGCTGAGCGCTACGAGTGCTGTCATCCTCACTCTGCTTCTCAGAGTCAACCTCAGAGTTTATCATAATCTCTGCTGTCCATCGGGCACGCACGGCCTTAGATTCACTTAGAAGTCATCACAGAAAGTAAACAGACTCTCAGTATCTGCAGGTCAGCCCTGAACTCTCAGAGTAACATCAACTTTTAATCTCAGATTCACCGTCTCTCCCTCCTGTACCAAAA
Organism: Halichoeres trimaculatus; assembly: GCF_033239565.1. Lineage (NCBI taxonomy): Eukaryota > Metazoa > Chordata > Actinopteri > Labriformes > Labridae > Halichoeres > Halichoeres trimaculatus. The sequence goes on from NW_027437395.1 coordinate 1,687, forward strand.
CCAGCCGCTCAGAGCATCCGGTACGAACGCCGTGTTTCTGCACAAACATTTCACCTCAGAGCCTCGTCCATGCCCAAGCACATGTGAGACAACATCATACTGTAGGTGGCGCTATGCTCAACCAACCACATCACAGTACAGAGGTTATTCCTCATTATCAGAATTACAGCTCCTAGAAACAGCTCTATACAAAGATTAAAT
>NW_027437396.1:0-1449 GCF_033239565.1 Halichoeres trimaculatus
TTTTCTCCTTTTTGGGATTTTTTCTGATCAAGCTGACGGTGTTTTCATTTCCACTGTTTCAATAAAAAACCTTCGTCCTCCATCAGTGCCCGTTCCTTTCTGAGGCTGGTTTGAAATATTTGAAATATCATCTGTATTAACTGGGACCTGGACACACCTGCATCTCACCTGGAGCTGTCTCACCTGGAGCTGTCTCACCTGGAGCTGTCTCACCTGGAGATGTAAAGGTGCTCATACAGCAGACAGCCAGCAGGGGGAGCTCTGAGTGCTGCTGCTTCACTGACGAGGAGGTTTGTGTCGTCCATCTTTATCGTGATCAGGTGTTTCAGGACGTCGGTGAACAGACGTCTCAGTGTGTGTCCGGGGGGTGTGTGTGTGTGTGTGTGTGTGTGCTCCATCTCCCCCCATCCGTCACCTCCATCTCTTTGTCCGACTGAATCACCTCTGCAGCTTCTTCATAAAGACACACACACACACACACACACACACACACACACACACACTCTTCACACACACACACACACGCACACACTCTCTGTAGGAGGGCATGTCTGCAGACCGTTACCCACAGGTCATTGTAATGACACGTGTTACCATGGAAACGCAGGTTTCCCAGGGGAAGCCCAGAAACCTGGCAGGTTACAGGAACGTGAAATTAAAGAGAGACAACAAACGAGAGTTCAGGGAATCCCCTTTCTCTCTGTGCAAACTTTACAACACCACAACAGTTTACTGCAGAGCGCCAACAACACCATGACAACGCCATGACAACGCCATGACAACGCCATGACAACGCCATGACAACGCCATGACAACGCCATGACAACGCCATGACAACGCCACTTCCTACCAACAACCTCAGAGAGGAAAAGGCCCCACCCTCAGACCTTTGGGTTTGAAGTCCAGGTGAACTGGACACGTCTCAGAGGTCTCCTTAAGTCCTGTGAGGTCCAGCACAGTGCTGCTGAGACCCCAGGACAGAGAGTGACAGGACGTTCACCTCCTCTCTCCTCTCTCCTCCCTCCTCTCTCCTCTCTCCTCTCTCTCCTCCCTCCTCCCTCCTCTCTCCTCCCTCCTCTCTCCTCTCTCCTCTCTCCTCTTTCCTCTCTCCTCCCTCCTCTCTCCTCCTCTCCTCCTCTTCTCTCTCCTCCCTCCTCTCTCCTCTCTCCTCTCTCCTCTTTCCTCTCTCCTCCCTCCTCTCTCCTCCTCTCCTCCTCTTCTCTCTCCTCCCTCCTCTCTCCTCTCTCCTCTCTCCTCTTTCCTCTCTCCTCTTTCCTCTCTCCTCTTTCCTCTCTCCTCCCTCCTCTCTCCTCTCTCCTCTCTCCTCTTTCCTCTCTCCTCCCTCCTCTCTCCTCTCTCCTCCCCCCTCTCTCCTCCCTCCTCTCTGGTCCCGCGGCGTGTTGAGCAGATATTTGAGTTTTTAAATCAGTGTGTTGTTGGTTTCAGCTC
>NW_027437397.1:0-1406 GCF_033239565.1 Halichoeres trimaculatus
TTTGAGGGACGGTGACCCTGTCATTGACCTGAGTCTCCTCCTACATCGCCGTGGAGACAAGCAGAGCCGCCGCAGCTAATCACTAGTAACCCTGACCTGTCAATCACAGGGGGGGGGGCAACACATGTGCTGAGCGTGTGTGTGTGTGTGTGTGTGTGTGTGTGTGTGTGTGTGTGTGTGTGTGTGTGTGTGTGTGTGTGTGTTTTACCTGTTGATCAGGGGGAAAATAGACACCAGCAGGTAAACAGAGGGATACCACTTCAACGGCTTGATCTCCTCAGCCAACGAAACCTGAGGGAGGACACACACACACACACACACACACACACACACACACACACACACACACACACACACACACACACACACTCAGTAAAGAGATCTGTGCACTGAAGCTGAAACAACAATTAAGGTCATTAAATATGAAGCTGCTGATGAACAGGGGATCCTCACAGAGATTAAAAAGAGGGACCTACTCAGAGGAAGACAGACCCTGAACCAAAGACCAGACCCTGAACCAAAGACCAGACCCTGAACCAAAGACCAGACCCTGAACCAAAGACCAGACCCTGAACCAAAGACCAGACCCTGAACCAAAGACCAAACCCTGAACCAAAGACCAAACCCTGAACCAAAGACCGGACCCTGAACCAAAGACCAAACCCTGAACCAAAGACCAAACCCTGAACCAAAGACCGGACCCTGAACCAAAGACCAGACCCTGAGAGTGGTGATTTGAACCAGCAGAGAGTCAGAGGACAGAGAGGGGCAGCAGCAGACGGACACAGAGTAAAAAGAAAAACCAGGGGGACTTTATCAACTGCTCACTGATCTCCAGAAGAGGAGTCTGCACGAGGCTGAGAGAATGAGAGGCTGAGAAATAAGAAATGAGAGAATGAGAGGCTGAGAAATAAGAAATGAGAGAATGAGAGGCTGAGAGAATGAGAGGCCAAGGGATTGAGAGGCTGAGAAATAAGAAATGAGAGAATGAGAGGCTGAGAGAATGAGAGGCTAAGGGATTGAGAGGCTGAGAAATAAGAAATGAGAGAATAAAAGAATGAGAGGCTGAGAGAATGAGAGGATTAGAGAATGAGAGGATGAGAGAATGAGAGGATGAGAGGCTGAGAGAATGAGAGGCCAAGGGAATAAATAAATGAGAGAATGGGGCTGAGAGAATAAGAAATTATGATGTTGAATGAGAATTGAGAAAATGAGAGCATGAGAATGAGATAAAGGGAGTAAGAGAATGAGAACTGAGAGAATGAAAGGATGAGAAAGTGAAAGGATGAGAGCGTGAGTTGGAGAGGCTTAGGGGCTCCTGATTGTCTGTACTGGGTTTAGGCCCCGCTTACACGACAACGTTTCATCTGAAAACGCTGAAACACAGTGAAAAAAAAATCTGTGTT
>NW_027437398.1:0-1231 GCF_033239565.1 Halichoeres trimaculatus
ATGTGATATTAAATACCAACTCAAAATTTCTCAGAAAAATATCCTAGAAAATAAGGAACTTAACCAATAAATGATCTGATTTTCTGTGGATGGTGAATTGTCTCTGTATTTATTTGGTACATTTGGTCTTAGGATCAAAAAAGACATATACATGAATTTATTTTAATGCATTCTAGAGAAGGCTCCTCATTATTTTTGAATATTTCATTCTTACCTAAGAAAAAAATTTCCAGTCCCGGTAGACATTTAATGTTTTTCATAATGTTGCTCAAGGATGTTAAATAGATGTCCCATAATGTGCCCGTGTCTCATTTATATCATATATCGTACCATGGCGCAGAGTCTAATGAACAGTGACAGCTGCTTACAGTAAGTGATGAAATATGGTGTGTGTGAGAGCTGCTGCTGCTGCCCTGAGGCCGACTGTTCAGAAAGTCATTTTGCAGCTGAACTGTCAGAGAGGAGACGGTAGAGAGCGGGGGCGAGCGGTTGGTGCTGAGCTGTAGGTTCTCCTTCTGTTTGTTTGGATCTGTGTTTGGTGTGTGTGGAGGCCAGTGTTGGTGGAAAGGTAGGCACTGAATGAAAAGATCATTTAACAGAGCAGAGCTGGCAATCAGCCACAGACCTGCGGTAGATCTCACTCTACCTGCTGACTTTAGGGTTGAGGTAGAGCTGGAGTTCAACTGCACCGTCTGTTTTAATGTTAACCATAGTGATGTGTGCAAACATAGGATCGTTATTAACAGCCATGTCATAAAGTTTGTGTCAACAGTTTGTGAAACATGGTGGTCCATATTTCCACCTCCTTCGAAAAAGGGTTTGAGCACTGTCTGCACTGTCTCTCTGGAGCTTCAGCCAAAGGATACAGGTTTCCTTGACCCTTCAGCTGAGAAATCAACCAATAAGGAAACAGGCAAGCTGATGGGTCAGATTTTCCTCGTATTAGAGTTAAGACTAAAATAGTGAAAATGACCATAGGAAAAAGTAATCTTCACAATCATGACACCCATGCTGCTTTACCAAACTGACCTGGGTCACCCCAAGTCCTGCCTACAAAGATATCTTACCGCTCTAGTCTACTTAATAAAACACTAAGAATTGAAGCACACAAACAAATCAACACAACGAAATCCCAGTAGATGCAGCAAAGCAGCCGTCCTCAGACCAAAATGACTCTCCTGGGATCAAGAAATTTTAGTTGTTAGCAACCTGTAGCATGTCGTGTTAACCA
>NW_027437399.1:0-1193 GCF_033239565.1 Halichoeres trimaculatus
GATTTTTGGCTCCAAATTTCAGGTCCGGACCTTACGTTCTGAGATCAATGTGGTAAAACCCGTTATAGAGGTTTTAGCCCTCAGACTTGATTCAGGATGCATTTTTCTCACCTGGGATGGCATGGGCTTCACAGGGGACACATATTTAATGTAATTTCAGCCAAACTGAAAATTTGATTTTTGGCTCCAAATTTCAGGTCCCGACCTTACGTTCTGAGCTCAATGTGGTAAAACCAGTTATAGAGGTTTTGGCCCTCAGACTTGATTCAGGATGCATTTTTCTCACCTGGGATGGCATGGGCTTCTTCAGGGGACACACATTTCATGTAATTTCAGCCAAACTGAAAATTTGATTTTTGGCTCCAAATTTCAGGTCCCGACCTTACGTTCTGAGCTCAATGCGGTAAAACCCGTTATAGAGGTTTTAGCCCTCAGACTTGATTCAGAATGCATTTTTCTCACCTGGGATGGCATGGGCTTCTTCAGGGGACACATATTTCATGTAATTTCAGCCAAACTGAAAATTTGATTTTTGGCTCCAAATTTCAGGTCCCGACCTTACGTTCTGAGCTCAATGTGGTAAAACCCGTTATAGAGGTTTTGGCCCTCAGACTTGATTCAGGATGCATTTTTCTCACCTGGGATGGCATGGGTTTCTTCAGGGGACACACATTTCATGTAATTTCAGCCAATGTGAAAATTTGATTTTTGGCTCCAAATTTCAGGTCCCGACCTTACGTTCTGAGCTCAATGTGGTAAAACCTGTAATAGAGGTTTTAGCCCTCAGACTTGATTCAGGATGCATTTTTCTCACCTGGGATGGCATGGGCTTCTTCTGGGGACACACATTTCATGTAATTTCAGCCAAACTGAAAATTTGATTTTTGGCTCCAAATTTCAGGTCTTGACCTTACGTTCTGAGCTCAATGTGATAAAACCCGAAAACAGAGGTTTTAGCCCTCAGACTTGATTCAGGATGCATTTTTCTCACCTGGGATGGCATGGGCTTCTTCGGGGGACACATATTTCATGTAATTTCAGCCAAACTGAAAATTTGATTTTTGGCTCCAAATTTCAGTTCCCGACCTTACGTTCTGAGCTCAATGTGGTAAAACCCGTTATAGAGGTTATAGCCCTCAGACTTGATTCAGGATGCATTTTTCTCACCTGGGATGGCATGGGCTTCTTCAGGG
>NW_027437400.1:0-1116 GCF_033239565.1 Halichoeres trimaculatus
TCTCACCCTTCCTCCCTCATTAATCCACAGCTGATCGTTAACACCTTTCATTTCCTGTCTCCGTCACTCAGCCTCACCCCTCGTTTAACCTCTCGCTGCCGTCTGTTTCCTGTCTTCTTGTCTTTGGTTTATTGCGCCTCGTCTTGTCAGTATTCTCCTCACCCCTCTCCTGTCAGAGCCTCCTCGTCTTCATCTGATTTATTTGTGCCTCAGCGCGGCGGCAGCGCTCTCTGTGCTCCGCTCCTCACGGTTTCCTCTTCTGTCTGTGCTCCTGTTCGACGTTCAGTCATCTCTGTGTTCGCCTGTCGCTCTGCGGCTTCACAGATTTATTCCCGTTCAGAGGATTCACAGAGCAGATTGATTCTTCCTCTGACTCTTCAATCCATCTCTGATCTTTGACGACCGTCAGTACGTCTCACAGGTGTTTGGATAATTTACATCAGACGTTCAGAGGAAATCAAACCTGTTTCAGGCCTAATATTCCTCTTCCAACACACCCCCACAGTCTGGATTCATGATGGAGAAAAGATGATCTGTGCGTGTGTTAACGTCCTGTTTCACCTCCCTCCACCTGCTTGGACAGAGACCGATGCTGAGAGACCTGGTCCGTTTTCACAGAGTCATTGATCCTGAAATATTTAAAATGTGTTCAGTCAGTTTAATTTTCTGAATAGTTGGAAGCCATGCTAATCTCTAATCAATGATAAGTCTGAGTGTGATGTATCTGTGATCCATTACTTTGGCCTCCACCTGCAGGGCTGAAGCTCTCCTTCAGGTTAAACCTTCTCTTCCTCATATCCACCATCTTTCTCTTCCTGGGTCACGTCATGCTTCGTCATGACCTTCATTTCCACTGCTACGCTGACGACTCCCAGCTCTGTGTGTCCACAGAAACCTGCTCCACTGTCACTGACTGCCTCTAACAAACTACTTTTTTTGTTTTTAATTTAACCTCATTTCTGAAACAGCAGAGAACAGGTCTTTTCTCTCTCAGAGTGACACAGAGATACTGACCCTAACCCTGACTCTTTGTAACCGCCGTAACGCTCTCCTCTCTGCTCTCAGCTCAAAAGCAGCTTCAGACTCTGCACAAAGACCAGTAAAGACCACATAGAC
>NW_027437401.1:0-1000 GCF_033239565.1 Halichoeres trimaculatus
GCCATCAGGTCAACAAACACAGAAAAGTTAATGTCATGTTGTGACTGATTTAAAAGGACTGCTTTGTCTTGTTCAGATAAGTGACCCCTCAATGTAAAGATAAGATTGAAAGCTTTCCAATGAGGGCTTCCATGTTCAGATTGAAGTTTGCTGTCATGATCTGCTGCCTGTTTAGCTCTGTATTTTTTTCAGCTTTCCTGGCTGGCATTCAACCCTGTGTTATTTGTCTAATATCAATCAATCTTTATACTACTAAACATCCTTCAAATCAAACAAGTTTGATATCAATTAAGGGCTTGGATTTCACCCTGTCACGTGACCAAGTCACTAATTGTTATCCCAAAACATTAGCTTATAATCCTGCATTCCATACAACCCTCTGACTGGCCATCAGGTCAACAAACGCACAAAACTTAAGATCATGTTTTGAACGATTTAAAAGGACTGCTTTGTCTTGTTCAGATAAGAGACCCCACAATGTAAAGATAAGATTGAAAGCTTTCCAATGAGGGCTTCCATGTTCAGATTGAATTTTGCTGTCAAGATCTGCAGCCTGTTGAGTTCTTTGTCATTTTAGCTGACCTGGCAGACTTTCACCCCTGTGTTATTTGTCTAATATCAATCAATCTTTCAACTACTAAACATCCTTCAAATCAAACAAGTTTGATATCAAATCAGAGCTTGGATTTCACCTTGTCACGTGACCAAGTCACTACATTTAATCCTGAAACATTAGCTTATAATCTAGCATTCCATACAACCGTCTGACTGGCCATTAGGTCAACGAACGCACAAAAATTAAGATCATGTTTTGACTGATTTAAAAGGACTGCTTTGTCTTGTTCAGATAAGTGACCCCTCAATGTAAAGATATAATTGAAAGCTTTCCAATGAGGGCTTCCATGTTCAGATTGAATTTTGCTGTCATGATCTGCAGCCTGTTGAGCTCTGTATTTTTTTCAGCTTTCCTGGCTGACTTTCAACCCTGTGTTATTTGTCT
>NW_027437402.1:0-1000 GCF_033239565.1 Halichoeres trimaculatus
AACATCCTTCAAATCAAACAAGTTTGATATCAATGAAGGGCTTGGATTTCACCCTGTCACGTGACCAAGTCACTACTTTTAATCCTGAAACATTAGCTTATGATCTAGCATTCCATACAACCCTCTGACTGGCCATCAGGTCAACAAACGCCCAAAAGTTAATGTCATGTTGTGACTGATTTAAAAGGACTGCTTTGTCTTGTTCGGATGAGTGACCCCTCAATGTAAAGATAAGATTTAAAGCTTTCCAATGAGGGCTTCCATGTTCAGATTGAAGTTTGCTGTCATGATCTGCAGCCTGTTGAGCTCTGTATTTTTTTCAGCTTTCCTGGCTGGCTTTCAACCCTGTGTTATTTGTCTAATATCAATCAATTTTTCAACTACTAAACATCCTTCAAATCAAACAAGTTTGATATCAATTAAGGGCTTGGATTTCACCCTGTCACGTGACCAAGTCACTAATTGTTATCCCAAAACATTAGCTTATAATCCTGCATTCCATACAACCCTCTGACTGGCCATCAGGTCAACAAACGCACAAAACTTAAGATCATGTTTTGAACGATTTAAAAGGACTGCTTTGTCTTGTTCAGATAAGTGACCCCTCAATGTAAAGATAAGATTGAAAGCTTTCCAATGAGGGCTTCCATGTTCAGATTGAATTTTGCTGTCATGATCTGCAGCCTGTTGAGCTCTATTTGTCATTTTAGCTGACCTGGGTGACTTTCAACCCTGTGTTATTTGTCTAATATCAATCAATCTTTATACTACTAAACATCCTTCAAATCAAACAAGTTTGATATCAATGAAGGGCTTGGATTTCACCCTGTCACGTGACCAAGTCACTACTTTTAATCCTGAAACATTAGCTGATAATCCTGCATCCCATACAACCGTCTGACTGGCCATCAGGTCAACAAACGCACAAAAGTTAAGATCATGTTTTGAACGATTTAAAAGGACTGCTTTGTCTTGTTCAGATAAGTGACCCCTCAATGTA
>NW_027437403.1:0-1000 GCF_033239565.1 Halichoeres trimaculatus
TTAAAAGCAGAAGAGTCAGCAGGTCTTTTGGACAAGTATAACTGAGAAATGGTATCGCTTTTATGGGGATAAAGGGATAATTGATAAAATTTCATATTTTGCTGGTACATATCTAGAATCAAGGATAAAAAAACAAGTGTTAAGGTATATTTATCAGTCCAGCAGAGCGATGGCTGAGAGGCAGAGCTGAGTGTTTACAGTGAATTAGCCACTGTAGAGAAAGAGGTCAGTGTATGTGTTTGTGTGGCATTATAGTCCGTGGTTTATATTGCTCTTGTGAAATTTACAATTTACCTCGCTGTGGTTTTCCTTCAGCTGGCTGACAATGCGTGCAGGACCATTCCCAAGGGTTCTTTCTCGCAAGAGACGAATGACACGTATGTCACAGGCATACCTACAAAAGAGTATTCAAATATATTACTTAAAAGAAAAAAAGGAGGAGGAACAATTCAGTGTATTGTATAACTTACTTGCGAGTAAGGATAACCCTGAACTCTGATCGGTGAGCCAGGTCCAGTTGCTGGAGGATGTTCTGTCCAGTAGACACATAGCTACTTCTGCACTTGCTGCAGATCAGTGTCTCTGTAGCAAGGATGTAGTAGCTGTCAATGTCTAGCACCTTCCGGACTCTCCTGTGTAGACCTACCCCAGCAAGTGGATGCCTTGTGCAGGTGGGGTTGGTACAAAACAACCGCACCTTCCATAGTCTATAGGGCATCCACAAGAAGAGTCGATGGGAGAAAAAACGATCAGGGGTGGGAACCTGGTGGTACAACAGGGCTGGTGGTGGAGGGTTGTACCAAAGCTGGAGGCAATCACGCAGCTCCAGCTTTCCGCTCGCCCCAACCTTAAAAAGAGCTGCAGACACCCACTTGTGATCCTGCACAGGAAGGGTCTCTGCCCACAAGAGTGGGAGCTCCACAGAGGATTGGGGCTGAGGGGGGTCCTGCTGTGATAAAATATAAGCATGGTTATAAACAGAAGCAACATTAACGGATGA
>NW_027437404.1:0-1000 GCF_033239565.1 Halichoeres trimaculatus
GTATAAACTTCCCCATAATGAAAAACAAAAAGTTTTAGCGTATTAACACTGCGAGGTGCTCTAAGCACTGCAAGTGGCTGCATTCACTGTACTGCTCAAAATGCGGAGGAAATACATACCAAACCAGGATGGCAGGCCTGGGAACTGTTTTTAATGGCTAACTTCATTGTTCTGTCTTCACTGTATTTTTTTAAAAAAAGCTTTGGTTTGACTTAAAACGGCATGCAGAAGAGGTTTTGGGCAATAAAGGCATAACAATTTGAAGACTCTTTTTTTTTTTTTAAACAATCTGTTTTATTGGTTTTCTTCACAGTAAACATATGAAGTCACAGATTGAAATTTAAACATAAACAACAACAGCAACAACAGAAGGAAAATAAAAAAAAAAGGAAAAGAACCCTGAAACTCCCTCCTCCCCCAGGCTGGCACCCGTTACCTAAGCGTATAGTCTATAAATAGTGTGTGGTAGATTTTCAAGCAAAAGTAAAACATGTTAAACAAAGACAGTAATAAAAGAACACATACAAAAAAAACAGTTTCAACCATACTCATAGTAGCAAAAACAATTACATAAGAAATTTTTAAAAAATAATAATAAATAAATAAAAAAAAGAACAATTAAATAAATAAAAAAAAAATAAAAAACACTCATGTGGACATTCAACTCACAGTAATCTGGCAGACTGTACTTTTAACATATGACATGAAGGGATTCCACATTCTCTCAAAACAGACATCTTTGCCTTTTAGAGTTAGCCTAATCTTCTCTAATTTCAGAAAATAAAGGACCTCCTTAACCCAGGCTGAGTAGATAGGTGGGGATGATGATTTCCATTTTAGCAGTATTAACCTTCTGGCCAATAAAGTTGTAAAAGCAACCAAATCTGCCGTGTCTGAGGAAATAGAGAGTGCAGAAGGGCACACACCAAACAAAGCAGTGAAAGGATCAGGGGTTATATTCCCCCCTGTCACCTTACTCAGTGTACTAAATATCTCTGAC
>NW_027437405.1:0-1000 GCF_033239565.1 Halichoeres trimaculatus
ACAGATCAAACTCAAAACCTGAGAGTAAACAAAACAGAATGAAAACAAAGAAAGGACAAAAAAGACTCAAAACAGAGACTTAAATCAAAGGTTACACTCAAGGATTACAAGCAAAACAGAGAATAAAACATGAAAATCAGAGATTTAAAACTCTCAAAAACAAAACATTGGAGGAAAAAAAGGAAAAAAGGGGAAACCTCCACCTGCTGAAGTCGGTCTGTGTCTGCTCTAAGAGAAACCTCCACCTGCTGAAGTTGGTCTGTGTCTGCTCTAAGGGAAACCTCCACCTGCTGAAGTTGGTCTATGTCTGCTCTAAGGGAAACCTCCACCTGCTGAAGTTGGTCTGTGTCTGCTCTAAGAGAAACCTCCACCTGCTGAAGTTGGTCTGTGTCTGCTCTAAGAGAAACCTCCACCTGCTGAAGTTGGTCTGTGTCTGCTCTAAGGGAAACCTCCACCTGCTGAAGTTGGTCTATGTCTGCTCTAAGGGAAACCTCCACCTGCTGAAGTTGGTCTGTGTCTGCTCTAAGAGAAACCTCCACCTGCTGAAGTTGGTCTGTGTCTGCTCTAAGAGGGAAACCTCCACCTGCTGAAGTTGGTCTGTTTCTGCTCTGAGAGGAAACCTCCACTGCTGAAGTCGGTCTATGTCTGCTCTAAGGGAAACCTCCACCTGCTGAAGTTGGTCTGTGTCTGCTCTAAGGGAAACCTCCACCTGCTGAAGTTGGTCTGTGTCTGCTCTAAGAGAACCTCCACCTGCTGAAGTTGGTCTGTGTGCTGCTCTAAGGGAAACCTCCACCTGCTGAAGTCAGTCTGTGTCTGCTCTAAGAGAAACCTCCACCTGCTGAAGTTGGTCTGTGTCTGCTCTAAGGGGAAACCTCCACCTGCTGAAGTTGGTCTGTGTCTGCTCTAAGGGAAACCTCCACCTGCTGAAGTTGGTCTGTGTCTGCTCTAAAGGAAACCTCCACCTGCTGAAGTTGGTCTGTGTCTGCTCTAAGGGAAACCT
>NC_011199.1:0-16621 GCF_033239565.1 Halichoeres trimaculatus
GCTATCGTAGCTTAATTAAAGCATAACACTGAAGATGTTAAGATGAGCCCTAGAAAGCTCCGAAAGCACAAAGGCTTGGTCCTGACTTTGCCATCAGCTATAACTAAATTTACACATGCAAGTATCCGCACCCCTGTGAGAATGCCCTACAGCCTCCTGGATGGAGACAAGGAGCTGGTATCAGGCACAATACTTTTAGCCCACGACGCCTTGCTAAGCCACACCCTCAAGGGAATTCAGCAGTGACAAATATTAAGCCATGAGTGAAAACTTGACTTAGTTAATGTTAACAGGGCCGGTAAATCTCGTGCCAGCCACCGCGGTTATACGAGGGACCCAAGTTGATAGTCTTCGGCGTAAAGAGTGGTTAAGGGTTCTTACAAAACTAAAGCTAAACGACTTCAAAGCTGTTATACGCGCATGAAGATACGAAACCCAACCACGAAAGTGACTTTAAACCCCCTGACTCCACGAAAGCTATGGAACAAACTGGGATTAGATACCCCACTATGCTTAGCCCTAAACACAGATATTAACCCACTTTTCTATCCGCCCGGGTACTACGAGCATCAGCTTAAAACCCAAAGGACTTGGCGGTGCTTTAGATCCACCTAGAGGAGCCTGTTCTAGAACCGATAATCCCCGTTCAACCTCACCTTTCCTTGCCTTATCCGCCTATATACCGCCGTCGTCAGCTTACTCTGTGAAGATCCCGTAGTAAGCATAATCGGCACAGCCTAAAACGTCAGGTCGAGGTGTAGCGAATGGAAAGGGAAGAAATGGGCTACATTCAATAGTTTATAATGAATACGGATGGCACCCTGAAAAAAGTGCCTGAAGGAGGATTTAGTAGTAAGCAGAGAGTAGAGTGCTCTGCTGAAATTGGCCCTGAAGCGCGTACACACCGCCCGTCACTCTCCCCGAGCTAACACAAACATTACTTAAAAAATAAAAACTGCAAAGGGGAGGCAAGTCGTAACATGGTAAGTGTACCGGAAGGTGCGCTTGGAAAAATTCAGAGCATAGCTAAATAACGCAAAGCACCTCCCTTACACTGAGAAGACATCCGTGCAACCCGGATTGCTCTGACGCCCAATAGCTAGCCCAACCCCCAAAAATAAATAAATCATCATTAATAACCCCACAGACACTAAAGAAACAAAACAAACCATTTTTCCCTCTGAGTATGGGAGACAGAAAAGAGCTTCGGCGCAATAAAGAAAGTACCGCAAGGGAAAGCTGAAAGAGAAATGAAACAACCCAATTTAAGCCTATAAAAGCAGAGGTTAATCCTCGTACCTTTTGCATCATGGTTTAGCTAGCAAAATTTAAGCAAAGCGCACTTCAGTTTAAAACCCCGAAACCAAGTGAGCTACTCCAAGACAGCCTATAATAAGGGCACACCCTTCTCTGTGGCAACAGAGTGGGAAGATCTTCGAGTAGAGGTGACAGACCTAACGAACTTGGTTATAGCTGGTTGCTTGGAAAGTGGATAAAAGTTCAGCCTTCTTGATTCTCCTCTCACCTCGGCACTTGACCTCCGAATTTGACAACTGAGAAGCCAGAAGAGTTAGTCAAGGGGGGTACAGCCCCTTTGAAAAAGGATACAACCTTCCCAGGAGGATAAAGATCACAACAAACAAGGGCCATTGTTTAGGTGGGCTTAAGAGCAGCCATCCTCTTGAAAAGCGTTATAGCTTAAATATTCAACCCGCCCTTAGATTCCGACAATTCAGTCTTAACCCCTAACTCTACCAAGCCATCCCATGCCTACATGGGAGTGATCCTGCTAATATGAGTAATAAGAGGGCCTCGGCCCTCTCCCAGCACAAGTGTATGTCGGAACGGACCTCCCGCCGAAATTTAACGACCCCAACAGAAGAGGGCACTGGGCACTCCACATTAAAGCCAGAAAACCCCCCAGGAACATATCGTTAACCCCACACTGGTGTGCTTTAAGGGAAAGGCTAAAAGAGAAAGAAGGAACTCGGCAAACACCTTAAGCCTCGCCTGTTTACCAAAAACACCGCCTCTTGCAAAATCAACAAATAAGAGGTCACGCCTGCCCAGTGACTTTAAGTTCAACGGCCGCGGTATTTTGACCGTGCAAAGGTAGCGCAATCACTTGTCTTTTAAATGGAGACCTGTATGAATGGCATCACGAGGGCTTGACTGTCTCCTTTCTTCAGCCAATGAAATTGATCTCCCCGTGCAGAAGCGGGGATTATCTCATAAGACGAGAAGACCCTATGGAGCTTTAGACACTAAGACAGCCTATGTCAAACATCCCCAGCAAGGGCCTGAACTAAATAGTCCCTGTCCTAATGTCTTCGGTTGGGGCGACCCTGGGGAAATAACCAACCCCCATGCGGAGTGAAAACATGTTTTCAAAGCCAAGAGCCACCGCTCTAAGAAACAGAATTTCTGACCAGCTAGATCCGGCAAAGCCGATCAACGGACCGAGTTACCCTAGGGATAACAGCGCAATCCCCTTACAGAGCCCTTATCGACAAGGGGGTTTACGACCTCGATGTTGGATCAGGACATCCTAATGGTGCAGCCGCTATTAAGGGTTCGTTTGTTCAACGATTAAAGTCCTACGTGATCTGAGTTCAGACCGGAGTAATCCAGGTCAGTTTCTATCTATGAAACGACCTTTTCTAGTACGAAAGGACCGAAAAGGAAAGGCCAATGTTTTAGACACGCCTTACCCTCATCTAACGAAACCAACTAAAACAGGTAAAAGGGCGTGCCCAAGGCAGCCTGAGAAAATGGCATGTTGAGGTGGCAGAGCACGGCATATTGCAAAAGGCCTAAGCCCTTTGAACAGGGGTTCAAGTCCCCTCCCCAACTATGATTTCCACCCTTATGATTCACATCATCAACCCCCTCGCCTACATTGTCCCCGTACTATTAGCCGTGGCTTTCTTTACTTTAATTGAGCGAAAAGTTTTAGGTTACATACAGCTGCGGAAAGGCCCAAACGTCGTAGGTCCTTTTGGTCTTCTTCAACCAATCGCGGACGGAGTAAAGCTTTTTATTAAAGAACCCGTCCGTCCCTCCACATCCTCTCCCGTTCTATTTCTTCTTGCCCCAATACTAGCCCTTACGTTAGCCCTTCTCTTATGAATTCCAATGCCTATTCCTTATCCAATTGCGGACCTAAACTTAGGCATCCTCTTCATCCTTGCCATTTCCAGTCTTGCGGTTTACTCAATTCTTGGCTCAGGCTGAGCCTCGAACTCCAAGTACGCCCTACTTGGTGCTCTTCGTGCCGTAGCCCAAACCATCTCCTACGAAGTAAGCCTCGGACTAATCCTCCTTAGTATCATTATTTTTACAGGAGGCTTTACCCTCCAAACCTTTAATGTCGCTCAAGAGAGCATCTGGTTAATTTTACCCGCCTGACCTTTAGCAGCAATATGATATATTTCAACCCTCGCCGAGACAAATCGTGCACCCTTCGACTTAACAGAGGGAGAATCTGAGCTAGTTTCCGGCTTCAACGTTGAGTACGCAGGGGGCCCCTTCGCCTTATTTTTCCTAGCGGAGTATGCCAATATTCTCCTGATGAATACTCTTTCCGCCACCCTTTTCCTCGGAGCCTCCCACATTCCAAGTTTTCCGGAACTAACAGCCGTCAATCTCATGACAAAAGCTGCCTTCCTCTCCCTCCTATTTCTGTGAGTTCGAGCATCCTACCCTCGGTTCCGATACGACCAACTCATACACCTTATCTGAAAAAACTTTCTCCCAATAACCCTTGCTCTAATTGTTTGGCACCTGGCTATGCCAACCGCCTTTGCTGGACTCCCCCCACAACTGTAAACGGAGCTGTGCCTGAAGCAAAGGGCCACTTTGATAGAGTGAATCATGGGGGTTAAAGTCCCCCCATCTCCTTAGAAAGAAGGGGTTCGAACCCTACCTGAAGAGATCAAAACTCTTAGTGCTTCCACTACACCACTTCCTAGTCAGGTCAGCTAAGTAAGCTTTTGGGCCCATACCCCAAAAATGTTGGTTAAAATCCATCCCTCGCTAATGAATCCCTACATTTTAGCCACCCTTTTACTTGGCCTTGGCTTAGGAACAACAATTACCTTTGCAAGCTCCCATTGACTCCTTGCATGAATGGGCCTCGAGATAAATACTCTAGCTATTATTCCCCTCATAGCCCAACACCATCACCCACGAGCAGTTGAAGCAGCCACAAAGTATTTCCTTACCCAAGCTGCCGCAGCAGCCATACTCCTTTTTGCCAGTACCACTAATGCCTGATTAACAGGGCAATGGGACATCCAACAAATATCCCACCCCTTCCCTCTTACCATGATTACCATAGCCCTTGCCCTGAAGATCGGTCTTGCCCCTGTCCACTCCTGATTGCCAGAAGTGCTTCAAGGACTTGACCTAACCACAGGACTCATTCTTTCCACTTGACAAAAACTTGCTCCCTTTGCACTCCTAATGCAACTCCACCCCACAGACTCCACCCTCCTCGTAATGCTGGGCCTAACTTCCACCCTCGTCGGTGGATGAGGAGGCTTAAATCAAACCCAACTCCGAAAGATTTTGGCCTACTCATCCATCGCTCACCTTGGCTGGATAATATTAGTCCTACAATTTGCACCTTCCCTTACGCTTCTTACTCTCTTATTATATTTAATCATGACTTTTTCAACATTCATTACTTTTAAAATCAACAACTCAACTACCATCAACGCCCTCGCTACTTCCTGAACAAAAACCCCAATCATCACTGCCCTAACCCCCCTGATTCTCCTATCGTTAGGCGGCCTTCCCCCTCTAACCGGATTTATGCCAAAGTGACTTATCCTTCAAGAACTAACCAAGCAAGAACTTGTGCCAACCGCCACCCTAGCAGCCCTTAGCGCATTACTGAGCCTATACTTTTATTTACGACTCACCTATGCCATAACCCTTACAATAGCACCAAACACCATGGCAGGGGCCACCCCCTGACGACTCCAGACCTCTCAACTATCATTCCCCCTTGCAGTCTCCGCAGCGGCAACAATACTGCTCCTCCCCTTAACACCAGCAGCCATTGCACTGATCACATAATAGGGACTTAGGTTAGCACAGTAGACCAAGGGCCTTCAGAGCCCTCTGCAGGGGTGCAAACCCCCTAGGCCCTACATCGCCGAATATCTGACCCTCAAAATTTGAACTAACCAACAAACCCACCGCCCACTCAAGATGAAGTCCGCCCGGCCCCCTAATAAGACTTGCGGGATATTACCCCACATCTTCTGCGTGCAAAGCAAACACTTTAATTAAGCTAAAGCCTCTCTAGACAGGCAGGCCTCGATCCTACAAACTCTTAGTTAACAGCTAAGCGCCCAAACCAGCGAGCATCCGTCTAACTTACCCCGCCTAAAACCGAAAGGCGGGGTAAGCCCCGGCCGACGCTAATCGGCTACTTCGGATTTGCAATCCGACATGTAAAACACCTCAAGGCTTGGTAAGAAGAGGACTCAAACCTCTGTATATGGGGCTACAATCCACCGCTTAAACCTCAGCCATCCTACCTGTGGCAACTACACGTTGACTGTTCTCAACTAATCATAAAGACATTGGCACCCTCTATCTAGTATTCGGCGCCTGAGCCGGGATAGTAGGCACAGCCCTGAGTTTACTCATTCGGGCTGAGCTTAGCCAGCCCGGTGCCCTTCTTGGAGACGATCAAATTTATAACGTGATCGTTACAGCACATGCATTTGTAATAATTTTCTTTATAGTAATACCAATTATAATTGGTGGTTTTGGGAACTGGCTTATCCCCTTAATGATTGGAGCACCTGACATGGCCTTTCCCCGGATGAACAACATGAGCTTTTGGCTCCTTCCTCCTTCCTTCCTCCTTCTCCTTGCCTCCTCAGGTGTAGAAGCGGGTGCTGGAACTGGTTGAACTGTTTACCCTCCCCTAGCAGGCAACCTCGCCCATGCCGGAGCCTCTGTAGACCTAACTATTTTCTCTCTTCATTTGGCCGGAATCTCATCAATTTTAGGCGCTATCAATTTTATTACAACAATTATTAACATAAAACCCCCTGCCATCTCACAGTATCAAACACCCCTCTTCGTCTGAGCCGTCCTAATTACAGCAGTGCTTCTTCTACTTTCCCTTCCTGTTCTTGCTGCCGGCATCACAATGCTCCTAACAGACCGAAACCTAAACACCACCTTCTTCGACCCTGCCGGAGGAGGGGACCCAATCTTATATCAACACTTGTTTTGATTCTTTGGGCATCCTGAAGTATATATCCTGATTCTTCCCGGCTTCGGAATAATTTCCCATATCGTTGCCTACTATTCAGGTAAAAAAGAACCCTTCGGATACATGGGTATGGTTTGAGCTATGATAGCAATTGGCCTCCTAGGGTTTATTGTCTGAGCTCACCATATGTTTACGGTTGGAATAGACGTTGATACACGAGCCTACTTCACCTCTGCCACAATAATTATTGCAATTCCCACAGGTGTAAAAGTCTTTAGCTGACTCGCCACACTCCATGGGGGGTCAATTAAATGAGAAACACCCCTTCTCTGGGCCCTTGGCTTTATTTTCCTATTTACTGTAGGAGGACTTACAGGGATTGTTTTAGCCAACTCTTCTCTAGACATTGTCCTTCACGACACATATTATGTCGTAGCCCATTTCCACTACGTTCTCTCAATAGGAGCTGTATTCGCAATTGTCGCGGCATTTGTACACTGATTCCCCCTTTTTACGGGCTATACCCTCCACTCTACATGAACAAAAATCCACTTTGGGATCATGTTTGTGGGCGTAAATTTAACTTTCTTCCCACAACACTTCCTAGGCCTAGCTGGAATGCCTCGTCGATATTCAGACTATCCAGACGCCTACACCCTATGAAACACAGTATCTTCTATTGGCTCCTTGATCTCCCTAGTGGCCGTAATTATCTTCTTATTTATTATCTGAGAAGCATTCGCCGCTAAACGTGAAGTTCTGGGAGTGGAGCTAACTATTACAAACGTTGAGTGGCTGCACGGCTGCCCACCTCCTTATCACACATTTGAGGAGCCGGCGTTTGTTCAAGTACGAGGAAAATAACGAGAAAGGGAGGAGTCGAACCCCCATAAATTGGTTTCAAGCCAACCACATAGCCGCTCTGCCACTTTCTTAATAACAACTAAGATATTAGTAAAACAAGTTATTACACCGCTTTGTCAAGGCCGAATTGTGGGTTAGAATCCCGCGTATCTTAGAATTAATGGCACATCCCTCACAATTAGGCTTCCAAGATGCAGCTTCACCTGTAATAGAGGAACTTCTACACTTCCATGACCATGCCCTAATGATTGCATTTTTAATCAGCACATTAGTTCTTTACATTATTATCGCAATAGTTTCCACTAAATTAACTAATAAATATATTTTAGACTCCCAGGAAATCGAGGTAATCTGAACGATTCTTCCAGCTGTTATTTTAATCTTAATCGCACTCCCCTCCTTACGAATCCTTTATCTAATGGATGAAATTAATGACCCTCACCTCACAATCAAAGCCATAGGCCACCAATGATACTGAAGCTATGAATATACAGACTATGACGACCTAAACTTTGACTCGTATATAGTTCCCACCCAAGACTTAACACCTGGTCAATTCCGCCTCTTAGAAACTGACCATCGAATAGTTATCCCCGTTGATTCCCCCATCCGAGTCCTAGTTTCTGCTGAAGATGTCCTCCACTCATGAGCTGTCCCCTCACTCGGAGTCAAAATAGACGCTGTCCCCGGACGCTTAAACCAAACAGCTTTTATTGCATCCCGACCCGGAGTCTTCTACGGACAATGCTCTGAAATTTGCGGTGCAAACCACAGCTTTATACCAATTGTTGTTGAAGCCGTTCCACTAGAACACTTTGAAAACTGATCCTCATTAATACTCGAAGACGCCTCACTAAGAAGCTATTATGGGCCTAGCGTTAGCCTTTTAAGCTAAAGAATGGTGCCTCCCAAACACCCTTAGTGACATGCCTCAACTCAACCCCTCACCCTGACTCGCCATCATACTATTCTCTTGACTTGTTTTCCTCCTCTTTCTTCCACCAAAAATCATATCACACACCTTCCCAAACGAGCCTGCCTCCCAAAGCGCCCAAGCTTTAAAAACTAACTCCTGAACCTGACCATGACACTAAGCTTCTTCGATCAATTCCTAAGCCCAACACTTCTTGGCATCCCCCTGATTGCCATTGCCCTCCTCCTCCCATGAATCTTCTTCCCCACTCCATCTTCCCGATGAATAAATAACCGCCTACTAACCCTCCAAGGCTGATTTATCAATCGATTTACACAACAACTTCTCCTTCCCCTAAACATGGGAGGCCACAAATGAGCCCTTATATTTGCATCACTAATGGTATTCTTAATCTCCATTAATATGTTAGGACTTCTTCCATACACCTTCACCCCTACAACCCAACTCTCCCTAAATATAGCCCTAGCCGTCCCCCTTTGACTAGCCACAGTAATTATTGGCCTACGAAAAAATCCCACCGCTGCCCTAGGTCACCTCCTTCCAGAAGGAACTCCCGTAGCCTTAATTCCTGCTTTAATTATTATCGAAACAATCAGCCTCTTCATCCGACCCTTAGCCCTAGGCGTTCGACTAACCGCTAACCTAACAGCAGGCCACCTGCTCATTCAACTAATCGCCACAGCTGCTTTCGTCCTACTCCCTCTAATACCCACAGTAGCTATTTTAACAACAATTCTTCTATTCCTCCTAACCCTACTAGAAGTAGCCGTCGCAATAATCCAAGCCTACGTCTTTGTCCTCCTACTAAGCCTCTACCTACAAGAAAACGTCTAATGGCACATCAAGCACATGCATACCACATAGTTGACCCCAGCCCCTGGCCACTAACAGGCGCAGTTGCCGCCCTGTTGATAACATCTGGTCTCGCAATATGATTCCACTTTAACTCCACTGTACTCATAACCTTAGGCACTATCCTTCTTTTATTAACTATATACCAATGATGACGAGACATTGTCCGAGAGGGCACATTCCAAGGTCACCACACCCCTCCCGTTCAAAAGGGCCTCCGATACGGAATAATTTTATTCATTACCTCCGAAGTCTTCTTCTTCCTAGGCTTTTTCTGAGCATTCTACCACTCAAGTCTTGCACCAACCCCCGAACTGGGTGGCTGCTGGCCCCCTACGGGCATCACTACCCTAGATCCGTTTGAAGTCCCACTACTTAATACGGCGGTTCTCCTAGCTTCCGGAGTGACTGTCACTTGGGCACACCACAGCATCATAGAAGGGGAACGAAAACAAGCAATCCAGTCTCTTACACTTACTATTCTCCTTGGCTTCTATTTTACTTTCCTCCAAGCCCTTGAGTATTACGAAGCCCCCTTTACAATTGCAGACGGGGTCTATGGCTCAACCTTCTTTGTAGCCACCGGCTTTCATGGCCTACATGTAATTATTGGCTCCACCTTCCTAGCCGTTTGTCTTTTACGTCAAATCCAATATCACTTTACATCTGGTCACCACTTCGGATTCGAGGCAGCCGCCTGATACTGACACTTCGTAGATGTTGTCTGACTTTTCCTCTACATTTCCATCTACTGATGAGGATCCTAATCTTTCTAGTATTAAAAAGTATAAGTGACTTCCAATCACCCGGTCTTGGTTAAAATCCAAGGAAAGATACATGACTAGCCTACTCATAACTTGCATTACTATTGCTGTAGCCCTATCTGCCATCCTTGCTATCGTCTCCTTCTGGTTGCCTCAAATAACCCCCGATTATGAAAAGCTCTCCCCCTACGGATGTGGCTTTGACCCCCTTGGCTCCGCTCGGCTTCCTTTTTCCCTACGATTTTTCCTAGTTGCAATCCTGTTCCTTCTCTTCGATCTCGAAATTGCCCTACTACTCCCCCTTCCATGAGGAGACCAGCTCTTGTCCCCCCTCGGAACTTTCTTCTGAGCCTCAGCTGTTCTAATTCTCCTAACTATTGGCCTCATCTACGAATGAATTCAAGGGGGCCTGGAGTGGGCAGAATAAACAGACACTTAGTTTAATAAAAACCTTTGATTTCGGCTCAAAAAATTGCTGTTAAAACCTGCAAATGTCTTATGACACCCATCCACTTTGCCTTCTCCTCAGCCTTTTTACTGGGCCTTACCGGACTGACCTTTCACCGAACCCACCTCCTATCCGCACTACTATGCTTAGAAGGCATAATACTTTCTCTGTTTGTCGCATTATCTCTCTGAGCTCTCCAATCAAATTGCGCGGGCTTCTCAGTTGCACCTATACTCTTGCTGGCTTTTTCGGCTTGTGAAGCAGGCGCAGGCTTAGCCCTTCTCGTAGCCACGGCCCGAACCCACGGCACAGACCGCCTACAAAACCTAAATCTTCTGCAATGCTAAAAATTCTAATCCCAACACTAATGCTTATCCCAGCCATTTGGCTCTCCCCCGCAAAATGAATTTGACAGATAACCACAATAAATGGCCTACTCATTGCTACAGCTAGCCTGATTTGAATAAAGAAACCCTGAGACACAGGATGAAGCTTTCTTTCCCCCTACTTAGGGACTGACTCCCTCTCAAGTCCTTTATTAGTATTATCCTGCTGGCTTCTTCCTTTAATAGTCATAGCAAGTCAAAACCACATAACTTCTGAGCCAATCCCCCGACAGCGCCTATATATTACCATCATGGTCATCCTTCACTCCCTCCTAATTCTTGCATTTGGCGCAACAGAACTACTTATGTTTTACCTAATATTTGAAGCCACCCTCATTCCCACGCTCTTCTTAATTACCCGCTGAGGCAACCAAACAGAACGACTGACCGCAGGTACTTACTTCTTATTCTATACACTTGCTGGCTCACTCCCATTACTAGTAGCCCTCCTTATACTACAAAACGACACCGGCACTCTCTCAATGCTCATCCTTCCCTACACTCAACCCCTCACCCACTCCAACTGAGGCAGCGGCTTCTGGTGAACAGCATGCCTACTTGCTTTCCTTGTAAAAATGCCACTCTACGGCATCCACTTGTGACTCCCAAAAGCCCACGTAGAAGCCCCAGTTGCGGGCTCAATAGTCCTTGCGGCCGTCCTTCTAAAACTGGGCGGATACGGAATAATACGAATTCTCGTAATCTTAGGCCCACTAACGAAAGAACTTGCATACCCTTTCATGGTCCTTGCCCTGTGAGGCCTCATTATAACAGCTGCCATCTGCTTACGACAGACAGACCTCAAATCCCTAATTGCATACTCCTCTGTCGGTCACATAGGTCTTGTTGTAGCTGGTATTCTTATCCAGACAACCTGAGGCTTCTCCGGCGCCTTGACACTAATAATTGCCCATGGTCTAACCTCCTCCGCTCTCTTCTGTTTGGCCAACACGAATTATGAACGAACCCACACCCGAACAATAGTCCTAGCCCGTGGATTGCAAGCAGCTCTCCCATTAATGGGCCTATGATGATTTATTGCATCTGTCGCTAACCTAGCCCTACCGCCTCTCCCTAATTTTGTCGCAGAGGTCTCCATCATCATATCACTATGAAACTGATCTTGATGAACAATTTTTCTTACGGGCACCGGGACCCTAATTACCGCTGGCTACTCCCTCTATATGTTCTTAATGACTCAACGAGGCCCAATTCCAAGCCATATTTTACCCCTTCCCCCCTCGCACACCCGCGAACACCTTCTAATTGCACTCCACCTTCTCCCCCTTCTTCTCCTTACATTAAAACCCTCACTAATTTGAGGATGATGCTAGACGTAGGTATAGTTTAACCAAAACGTCAGATTGTGATTCTGAAAATAGGGGTTAGACCCCTCTTACCCACCGAGAGAGGCTCGCCCGCAACTGGGGTTGCTAACCTTCGTGTCCCGGGTTGGAGTCCCGGGCTCTTCTCGCCTCGCTTCTAAAGGATAACAGCTCATCCGTTGGTCTTAGGAACCAAAAACTCTTGGTGCAAATCCAAGTAGTAGCTATGGACAACCATTTAGAACTGATTGCTTCTGGTACCCTTCTCGTTCTAGTATTACTTCTTATTCCCCTAGCCCGCATTATAAAAAACCCTGAGGCCGCCACTGACATAGCACAATTTGTAAAAACATCTGTTCTTTTGGCTTTCCTGGCCAGTCTCTTTCCCCTTTCACACCACCTTCAGTTCAAACAAGATGTCTCTACCATGGATCTCCCCATTATTTATACCGACTCCTTCCAAATATCCCTTGGCTTCAACCTTGATTTCTACGCCCTCGTCTTCATTCCTGTCGGTCTTTTCGTAACTTGATGTATTTTAGACTTTACCCTCTGATATATGTCCAGCGACCCTAACATCGGTCGATTCTACATACATCTCCTCATTTTCTTATTCGCAATGATATTCCTAGTTACATCCAATCACCTTTACCAACTATTCATTGGCTGAGAAGGCGTAGGAATAATATCTTTCCTCCTCATTGGCTGATGATGCGGACGATCTGACGCCAACACAGCAGCTCTTCAAGCCGTCGGCTATAACCGAGTTGGAGACATCGGCTTCCTATTTCTTATGGCCGGATGTCTTGCTGCCTTTAATTCCTGGACAATTAGTGAAATCATCGCGCTTGCCCAAGAAAAAGGCGCCCTCCCTATCCTTGTAGCTGCCATCATCGCAGCCACCGGAAAATCAGCACAATTTGGACTCCACCCATGGCTTCCCGCTGCCATAGAAGGCCCAACCCCCGTCTCTTCTCTATTGCGCTCAAGCACAATAGTTATTGCGGGTATTTTTCTACTCATCCGTTTCGGCGATCTCCTCATTGCCAACCCCATTTCTTTAACTGTCTGTCTATGACTCGGGGCCCTCACCACCCTATTCACTGCTTTCTGCGCCCTAACCCAAAATGATATTAAAAAGGTCATTGCTTTTTCCACCTCAAGCCAGCTAGGATTAATAATGGTAACGGTTGGTCTAGGCCAACCCCAACTTGCTTTCTTCCATATCTGCACCCATGCCTTCTTTAAAGCTATACTCTTCCTCTGTGCCGGTGCTGTGATTCACTGCCTCAACGATGAGCAAGATGTTCGGAAAATAGGAGGATTGTTCCGACATGCCCCTTTCACCTCCTCCGCCCTAATCTTGGGCAACCTTGCACTAACTGGCACCCCTTTCCTGTCCGGATTCTTCTCCAAAGATGCCATCATCGAAGCAATAAACACATCCCACCTAAACGCCTGGGCCCTTTTCGTCACCCTGGTAGCCACCGCCCTTACAGCCGCTTACAGCCTACGACTCACTTTCTACGTTCTAGTCGGAAACAACCGAACACTCCCTCTTTCCCCTATTAATGAAAACGACCCCCACGTCATTGGCCCCCTAAAACGACTGGCCATAGGAAGCATTGTGGCAGGCTACCTCATTCTTAACTCCGTCCTTCCTGATAAAACACCCATTTTAACCATGGCCACCCCCTTAAAAATAGCAGCACTAGGCGTCACAATCGCCGGAGTGTTAGTGGCAATAGAAATGGTCTACCTAGTAGCTAAACACTTTAAGCTCCGCCCTAAATCTGGCCCTCACCGATTCTCTAACCTTCTTGGGTTCTTTCCCCTGATCACCCACCGAGCTCTCCCAAAGTCAAGCATAATAATAGGCCAAAAGCTCGCAGCCCAAAACCTTGATCGGTCCTGACTTGGGAAAACAGGCCCTAAAGCTGCAACTTCCTCAAACCGCCGCCTAGCTACAACCACAAGCGACATCCAACGTGGAATATTAATTACACATCTTGGAATGTTTCTCCTCACCCTTACCTTAGCAATCATTTTAGGGACGCGTGTGAGAATCCCACTAAACTGCACGCACCGTTCCTCGACTTAAACCTCGCGTCAACTCCAATACCACAAACAACGTTAGCAACAGCATTCACGCGCTAAATACAAGCATTCCCCCTCCTAAAGAGTATATTAGCGCCACTCCGCTTACATCCCCCCGCAAGGTAAAGAACTCTCCCGCCTCATCCACCGGAACTCAGGAAACCTCATATCACCCCCCTCAAAAAGGTACACTGACGGATACTACCACGGCTAAATATATAGCCGTGTAGGCAATTACTGGCCCATCTAACCACCCCTCAGGGTAAGGTTCAGCTGCAAGAGCAGCCGAGTAAGCAAACACAACTAGCATCCCCCCCAAGTAAATAAGAAATAATACTAAGGACAAAAACGTTCCTCCAAAACTTACCAACACCCCACAGCCTATTCCCGACACAACTACCAACCCCAAAGCAGCAAAATAAGGAGAGGGGTTAGAGGCAACCGCCACTAAGCCCACTACCAACCCAACTAAAAACAAGGAGACCACAAACGACATAATTCTTGCCAGGACTCTAACCAGGATTGGTGGCTTGAAAAGCCACTGTTATGCTTTAACTACAAGAACCATATGGCCAGCCTTCGAAAAACCCACCCTCTCCTTAAAATTGCTAACGACGCAGTAGTCGACCTTCCTGCCCCCTCAAACATTTCCGTCTGGTGAAACTTTGGCTCCCTTTTAGGCCTCTGCCTGGCCTCACAACTGCTCACAGGCTTATTCCTGGCCATACATTATACATCTGACATCGCTACAGCGTTTTCCTCCGTCGCCCACATCTGCCGAGACGTAAACTACGGCTGATTGATTCGAAATATGCATGCTAACGGCGCATCCTTCTTTTTCATTTGTATCTACCTTCACATTGGACGAGGCCTTTACTACGGGTCCTACCTCTACAAGGAAACATGAAACATTGGAGTAGTACTACTACTTCTAGTAATGATGACCGCCTTCGTAGGGTATGTTCTTCCATGAGGACAAATATCCTTCTGAGGCGCAACCGTCATTACAAACCTCCTCTCTGCCGTCCCCTATGTAGGGGATGCCTTAGTCCAATGAATCTGAGGTGGCTTTTCGGTAGATAACGCAACCCTCACCCGCTTTTTCGCCTTCCACTTTCTCTTCCCATTCGTAATTGCAGCCGCCACCGTCGTCCATCTCCTTTTCCTTCACGAAACAGGCTCAAACAACCCACTAGGACTAAACTCTGATGCCGACAAAATTTCGTTTCACCCCTACTTCTCGTACAAAGACTTGCTTGGGTTTGCTGCCCTCTTGATTGCACTTACATCACTTGCTCTATTTACCCCTAACCTCCTAGGAGACCCCGACAACTTTACACCGGCCAACCCCCTTGTGACTCCCCCTCATATCAAGCCCGAATGATATTTCCTATTCGCCTACGCCATTCTACGCTCTATTCCTAATAAGCTAGGCGGGGTCCTTGCTCTCCTATCTTCCATCCTAGTCCTAATGGTTGTCCCTATCCTCCACACCTCTAAACAGCGAAGCCTGACCTTCCGCCCAATAACCCAATTCCTCTTCTGGACTCTTGTTGCGGATGTTGTTATTCTTACATGAATTGGGGGTATGCCTGTAGAACATCCGTTCATTATTATTGGCCAAATCGCATCAGTTCTTTACTTTGTTCTGTTCCTGGTTCTATCCCCTCTAGCAGGCTGAGCTGAAAACAAGTGACTTCGCTGGCGATGCACTAGTAGCTTAATACCCAGAGCACCGGTCTTGTAAACCGGCAGGTGAAGGTTAAACCCCTTCCTAATGCTCAAAGAAAGGAGATTCTAACTCCTACCCCTAACTCCCAAAGCTAGGATTCTCAAACTAAACTATTCTTTGACGAATGGTTTCATTTGACCATATATGCATTATCACCATATTATGGTGTAAACCATATCCCTGTAACTTATCAGTACATATATGTATTATCACCATTCACTAGGGTTTAACCATTCATTCATCAACATTCTCTGAAGACTTTCATTAACCATTCTTGAAACATATCTAACAAAAAACGAAATCGGGGACGGAGAGATTTATTTACTCAATAATTTCGTCCACTTAATAAAGATATACCAAGTAAATGACATCCCACCCTCCAAAACAAGGATGCGCAGTAAGAACCTACCATCCAGTCCATATCTTAATGAATACGGTTCTTGAAGGTGAGGGACAAATATTTGTGGGGGTCGCTCCCAGTGAATTATTCCTGGCATTTGGTTCCTACTTCAGGGCCTATTGGTTGCTACGAATCCTCCCACGTTCATCGACGCTTGCATAAGTTAATGGTGGTAATACATACTCCTCGTTACCCACCAAGCCGAGCGTTCACTCCACAGGGGTCAGGGGTTCTCTTTTTTGTCTTCCTTTCACCTGACATTTCAGAGTGCACACGGTCCTGACTAACAAGGTTGAACATATTTCTTGGTCCCCCTGATAATGGTGAATAGTGGAATGACATAACATAAGAATTGCATATCTCTATATCAAGTGCATAATATATTTCTTGATTCCCCCCTTTCTTTGGGAAATATAGTTGACTATAGTTCTTGGATTTTTCGCGTTAAACCCCCCTACCCCCCAATAGTACTGAGATCTCTAACACTTCTGCAAACCCCCCGGAAACAGAAAGATCCCAACTATTTTTTTCCAAAAACTTCGTTAATTTGTTAATCCAGATTTTATTATAATAATTTCGCC